>NC_060185.1:28304373-28394373 GCF_021184085.1 Oncorhynchus gorbuscha
TACAGCCTTATTTTAAAATAACTGGAATATTTTTTTTTCCTCATCAATCTACACACAATGCCCCATATAATTGAAAAACATAATGAAATATTAAATTTACATAAGTATTCAGACACTGCTTTGTTCAACTGCTTTGTTGAAGCACATTTAGCAGCGATTACAGCATCGAGTCTTCTTGGATATGACACTACAAGCTTGGCGCACCTGTATTTGGGGAGTTTCTCCCATTCTTCTCTGCAGATCCTCTCTAGTTCTGTCAGGTTGGATGGGGCATGTCACTGCACAGCTATTTTCAGGTCTCTCCAGAGATGTTAGATCTGGTTCAAGTCCGGGCCCTTGCTGAGCCACTCAAGGACATTCAAAGACTTGTCCCGAAGCCACTCCTGCATTGTTTTGGCTGTGTGTTTAGGATCATTGTCCTGTTGGAAGGTGAACCTTCACCCCAGTCTGAAGTCCTGAATGTTCTAGAGCAGATTTTTAATTAAGTATCTCTCTGTACTTGGCTCTGTTAAGCTTCACCTCGATCCTGAGTAGTTTCCCAGTCCCAACCACTGAACATCCCCACAGCATGATGCAGCCACCACCATGCTTCACCGTAGGGATGGTGCCAGGTTTCCTCCAGACGTGATGCTTGGCATTCAGGCCAATGAGATAAATATTGCTTCTCATGGTCTGAGAGTGTTTAGGTGCCTTTTGGCAAACTGCAAGAGGGCTGTCATGTGTCATTTACTGAGGAGTGGCTTCAGTCTGGCCACTCTACCATAAAGACCTGATTGGTGGAGTGCTGCAGAGATGGTTGTCCTTCTGGAAGGATCTCCCACCTTCACAGAGGAACTCTAGAGCTTTGTCAGAGTGATCATTGGGTTCTTGATCACCTCCCTGACCGAGGCCTTTCTCCCCTGATTGCTCAGTTTGGCCGGGTGGCCAGCTCTAGGAAGAGTCTTGGTGGTTCCAAACTTCTTCCATTTAAGAATGATGAAGGCCACTGTGTTTTGGGGGGATCTACAATGCTGCAGAATTTTTGTGGTACCCTTCCCCAAATATGTGCCTTGACACAATTCTGTCTCTAAACTCGACGGACAATTACTTCGACTTCATGTTTTTTTATTTATTTTATTTCACCTTTATTTAACCAGGTAGGCTAGTTGAGAACAAGTTCTCATTTGCAACTGCTACCTGGCCAAAATAAAGCATAGCAGTGTGAACAGACAACACAGAGTTACACATGGAGTAAACAATTAACAAGTCAGTAACACAGTAGAAAAAAATGGGCAGTCTATATACAATGTGTGCAAAAGGCATGAGGAGGTAGGCAAATAATACAATTTTGCAGATTAACACTGGAGTGATAAATGATCAGATGGTCATGTACAGGTAGAGATATTGGTGTGCAAAAGAGCAGAAAAGTAAATAAATAAAAAACAGTATAAAAACAGTATGGGGATGAGGTAGGTGAAAATGGGTGGGCTATTTACCAATAGACTATGTACAGCTGCAGCGATCGGTTAGCTGCTCGGATAGCTGATGTTTGAAGTTGGTGAGGGAGATAAAAGTCTCCAACTTCAGCGATTTTTGCAGTTCGTTCCAGTCACAGGCAGCAGAGTACTGGAACGAAAGGCGGCCAAATGAGGTGTTGGCTTTAGGGATGATCAGTGAGATACACCTGCTGGAGCTCGTGCTACGGATGGGTGTTGCCATCGTGACCAGTGAACTGAGATAAGGCGGAGCTTTACCTAGCATGGACTTGTAGATGACCTGGAGCCAGTGGGTCTGGCGACGAATATGTAGTGAGGGCCAGCCGACTAGAGCATACAAGTCGCAGTGGTGGGTGGTATAATGTGCTTTAGTGACAAAACGGATGGCACTGTGATAGACTGCATCCAGTTTGCTGAGTAGAGTGTTGGAAGCCATTTTGTAGATGACATCACCGAAGTCGAGGATCGGTAGGATAGTCAGTTTTACTAGGGTAATCTTGGCGGCGTGAGTGAAGGAGGCTTTGTTGCGGAATAGAAAGCCGACTCTTGATTTGATTTTCGATTGGAGATGTTTGATGTGAGTCTGGAAGGAGAGTTTGCAGTCTAGCCAGACACCTAGGTACTTATAGGTGTCCACATATTCAAGGTCGGAACCATCCAGGGTGGTGATGCTAGTCGGGCATGCGAGTGCAGGCAGCGATCGGTTGAAAAGCATGCATTTGGTTTTACTCGCGTTTAAGAGCAGTTGGAGGCCACGGAAGGAGTGCTGTATGGCATTGAAGCTCGTTTGGAGGTTAGATGGCACAGTGTCCAATGACGGGCCAAAAGTAAATAGAATGGTGTCGTCTGCGTAGAGGTGGATCAGGGAATCGCCCGCAGCAAGAGCAACATCATTGATATATACAGAGAAAAGAGTCGGCCCGAGAATTGAACCCTGTGGCACCCCATAGAGACTGCCAGAGGGCCGGACTGCATGCCCTCCGATTTGACACACTGAACTCTGTCTGCAAAGTAATTGGTGAACCAGGCAAGGCAGTCATCCGATAAACCGAGGCTATTGAGTCTGCCGATAAGAATATGGTGATTGACAGAGTCGAAAGCCTTGGCGAGGTCGATGAAGACGGCTGCACAGTACTGTCTTTTATCGATGGCGGTTATGATATCGTTTAGTACCTTGAGTGTAGCTGAGGTGCACCCGTGACCGGCTCGGAAACCAGATTGCACAGCGGAGAAGGTACGGTGGGATTCGAGATGGTCAGTGACCTGTTTGTTGACTTGGCTTTCGAAGACCTTAGATAGGCAGGGCAGGATGGATATAGGTCTATAACAGTTTGGGTCCAGGTTGTCTCCCCCTTTGAAGAGGGGGATGACTGCGGCAGCTTTCCAATCCTTGGGGATCTCAGACGATATGAAAGAGAGGTTGAACAGGCTGGTAATAGAGGTTGCGACAATGGCGGCAGATAGTTTCAGAAATAGAGGGTCCAGATTGTCAAGCCCAGCTGATTTGTACGGGTCCAGGTTTTGCAGCTCTTTCAGAACATCTGCTATCTGGATTTGGGTAAAGGAGAACCTGGAGAGGCTTGGGCGAGGAGCTGCGGGGGGGCAGAGCTGTTGGCCGAGGTTGGAGTAGCCAGGCGGAAGGCATGGCCAGCCGTTGAGAAGTGCTTATTGAAGTTTTCGATAATCATGGATTTATCGGTGGAGACCGTGTTACCTAGCCTCAGTGCAGTGGGCAGCTGGGAGGAGGTGCTCTTGTTCTCCATGGACTTCACAGTGTCCCAGAACTTTTTGGAGTTGGAGCTACAGGATGCAAACTTCTGCCTGAAGAAGCTGGCCTTAGCTTTCCTGACTGACTGCGTGTATTGGTTCCTGACTTCCCTGAACAGTTGCATATCACGGGGGCTATTCGATGCTATTGCAGTCCGCCACAGGATGTTTTTGTGCTGTAGTCAGTAGTCAAATAGTAGGTACATTTCACTGCATCTCATATTAATTCACTACCCTTTTTCCAAAGCTTTCTTTTTTAACCTTTCACGCAACTGATCCACTCAGGCCAAGAAGGGTGGGTTTGGAGGTACAGTAATTTATTTGCATGAATAATATTACAATTTCAATGAAGCACCTCTCCTTAATTTCCCTTCTCTGACTTTGTCTCTGGGTGAGTGTCAGCCCACGGCATTACTTTTGAGAAAGTCTCAAATAGTACTTTAAAACCAGATTATTGGAATGCTTGATGATATAACCTTGAAAAGGCCAACAGTTGGTCCAGGTGTCGATGGATAACTTCCATAAAAAGGTAACATTTCAAATATCAAACCTCAGACAAACATACTACTTAGCATATATCCATCAAGGTAAAGTTTCAGCTAGTGAATTATAAATCTAAGGCAGTGTATGAAAAATAGATTAACATATTGTATTAAACTATCAAAGAGCTACACTTGCACATATTTATTTACACTCTCTCTGATATACTGAGGACCAGGGGCACAACTTTCACTGGGGACATGACCTCTCCACATTCTGAAATCGCATTTTTGTCTCGCCCAGTTTTATAATTGCACTGTGATGCAGCACCTGTGTTTAGGACCACGTGGCCATTGCAGAGCGGTCGGGCAGGCTGTTTCCTATTTCAGCCGGCTGGATTTAGGACTGCATGGACACCACAGAGCTTGCGGACAGGCTGTGTGAAGGCAAAGCTTCTGAAAGGCTGGAGTATAGGACCAGCATGAGAGAGATGATCAGAGGCAGCTGCTGTCTGTGTTGTGTTTTTTTTCTCCAAGTTGTAAAAGCAAACAGAGCAGAAACTGGCTACTCTTTAGAGGACTGATCTATCTGGCAAGGTAACTGCTGTTTGACAGAAGAAAAGTATTTATTCCCAGTGCTGAGCTAGTAAGTGACATGTTACGTTAGTCAATGTTTCATCACCTCTCGACGGAAGTGAATGAACAACTAGCAACTAGTTAGCTAGCTAGTAACTACCACAGCAAGTTCAGCTCTAGCTAGTCTCTAGCTATCTTTCAGGTATCTTTCAGGTGATTGAGGCAAAAAAGGCATAATAGCTAAAGTTAGCTAGCTCGCTACTTTTTTTGCCTCAATCACTCTAGACTTGAATCAAACGATGAAATCAGCAGCAATACAATTGAAAACTGCTATATTCTGCTGTTTCTTCAGTGTAATGTGAATTTTTATTTGGCAGTGTAGCAATGTAACGTTATTGATCTGTCAGTTTCCCTAACTAATTCCCTACATTCACACTGACATGGTATAAACAGCTCTACAGGCTTATATAATAATAATAATAATAATAATAATAATAATAATAATATATGCCATTTAGCAGACGCTTTTATCCAAAGCGACTTACAGTCATGTGTGCATACATTCTACATATGGGTGGTCCCGGGGATCGAACCCACTACCCTGGCGTTACAAGCGCCATGCTCTACCAACTGAGCTACAGAAGGCTTCAATGTCATGGTGCACAGTCAGTACACAACACTATGCTCATTATGTCTTAGCAAGATCAGATGGTGACAGGTGTCCCAGCAGGGTCAGATAGCCAGGGAAGACCAGTCTACGGAGCTCGGGTGAAGTATATTATAATAATTATTGAATGGATACAAAGTTCCATCTTGAGTTGATGGGAAGGCTACAGTCTGGGATCTGGGAATAATGATAATTTCAATTATTGAACCAATGAATCTATTCTTGGAAGTATAATGTATACATGTACACCAAGGTATTTCGTTGTCATGCCTCATCTGAGCAGGATCCGATGGCAACATTGGTCTCAACAGAGTCAGGCAGTTAGGGAAGACCAGTCTGTGATGGTGCAGAGGTGAACTTTTGCCGATACAACACTTTATTCTCTCAGTGCAGCAAGCATTGGACAAGCAATAAACTTCAAAGATTGAAAATATTTGAAGGCAGTCTGACGAACCTCTAAAGTTGATTTCCAAACTGTATCACTTGTTTACAGTGGCTTTTCCTGATGACACAAAACATGTCAAACAAATGTGAGGAAGACCTGGGAGACGCAATTGATGATGATAAATGGATACAGATATGTTATAATGCCCAGTCATGTTCATATAATGTCAGACGTAAATTACTGCAGTTTAAGACCATCCATAGAACCATCCATATGCCAGTTAAACTGAATAGTATGCATTCAGAAATGTAATGTTTCTGCTGGAGGTGTAAGGCACAAAAGGGGACATATTTGACTATGTTATGGTCTTGTGAAAGCTGGCTGAAGCTGGCTGAATCTTAGCATGTCTACAGATTCTCCCTGTTTTTGTTTGATTGGAAATGTTGATACTGGAGACTGTTATCAGAAGAAACTGTGTAACCTAGCATTTATACCGGCTAAGAAATCCATTGCCATTAATTGTAACGTTGGTTATCCTCCCACAAAATATTTGTATTTATTATGGATCCCCATGCCAAAGCAGCAGCTACCAAATTAAGGTAGTTTTACAATATTTTAAACATTACAATACATTCATTACAGAATTCACTACAGAATTCACATCACACTAAGTGTGTGCCCTCAGGCCCTTACTCCACTACCACATATCTACAACGTAAAATGCATGTGTACATAGTGCATATGTTATCATGAGTGTGTATGCATGTGTCTGTGCCTATGTTTGTGTTACTTTACAGTCCCTGCTGTTCCATGCACATCCAAGATAGTGTAGCAGTCGGACGTGTGTTTTGTCTTGTCCTGTGTAATTATCGTATATATTTTGTATATATTTTAATCTCACTTTCCATCTATGGACTGAATATATTCTCTTGCAACCCGCCTCACCCAATGTGGTATGGATCTGCTATTTTTATACCTTGGAACCAGAACCCCCATCAGGAGTTAGCCAGCTAACTAGCTACTAGCTAGTAGTCAGTTAGCCACTGCTAGCGGTCTTCACCGTTAAGTCTGACACCAGCCTCAGCTCGGTCTATACCTGCCAGTCTGCACAGCGCGATATCAACCCAGAGCATATCGGACTGCTTTTTCTCAACTTCATCTCTGGATTCCTACCGCAAGCTCTGAGTCTTTACACCGGATTATCGCAGCTTACTAGCTACTGGCTACTCCTGGCTAATGTCTCTGTCCCAAAGCAAGTACCAGTTAGCCTTGAGCTGGACACATCTCCCGACAAGAAGAAGAGGTCCACCAGCCAATTCTTGGGCTTCAATACCTCTTTTGCCAATTGATCTAGACCCTTTGCTGCTGACACGGAGCCCCACCAATCCATTATGACTGGTCTGCCGAAGTAATCATCCAATGTGGTTTCAACAGGCTTTTCCGTTGCGACGTAGCCGGAGGCCCATCGGCTAGCCCCGGCACGCTAGCTGTCTGAATCGCTGTGTCTCCAGCTCACCTAGCGTAATAGAGACTACTGAATCGGCTCCCTGACCCATCTATTGCTACTCATTTGGACCCTATGATTACTTGGCTACACATTTCACTGCAGAGCCCCCAGCCCTGCCAGATATGCCCTTTTGTTCCAACCCCCACACATGGGAGTGACCTCACCTGGCTTAACTGGTGCCTCTAGAGACAAAACCTCTCATCTTCACTCAATGCCTAGGTTTACCTCCACTGTCCTCACATCCTACCATGCCCTTGTCTGTACATTATGCCATGAATCTATTCTTCCACGCCGAGAAATCAGCTCCTTTTACTCACTGTTCCAAACGCACTAGATGACCAGTTCTTAAAGCCTTTAGCCGTACCCTTATCCTACTCCTCCTCTGTTCCTGATGTAGAGGTTAACCCAGGACCTGCAGCCCCCAACACCACTCCCATTCCCCAGGTGCTCTCATTTGTTGACTTCTGTAACATTAAAAGCCTTGGTTTCATGCATGTTAACATTAGAAGCCTCCTCCCTAAGTTTGTTGTATTCACTGCTTTAGCACACTCCGCCAACCCTGATGTCCTAGCCATGTCTGAATCCTGGCTTAGGAAGGCCAGCAAGAATCCAGAAATTTCCATACCCAACTACAACACATTAGGCAAGATAGAACTGCAAAAGGGAGAGGAGGTGCAATCTACTGCAGAGATAGCCTGCAGAGTTCTGTCATACTATCCAGGTCTGTGCCCAAACAATTTAATCTTTTACTTTTAAAAATCCATCTTTCCAGAAACAAGTATCTCACCATTGCCGCTTGTTATAGACCCCTCTCAGCCCCCAGCTGTGCCCTGGACACCATATGTTAATTGATTGACCCCCGTCTATCTTCAGAGTTCATACTGTTAGGTGACCTAAACTGGGATATGCCTAACACCCTGGCCGTCCTACAATCTAAGCTAGATGCCCACAAATTGGCAGATTTGCGTGGCGAGAATATGTCTCCTCACCACGCGCTCTCACCACTGGTGTCCCCCAGGGCTCTGTTCTAGGCCCTCTCCTATTCTCGCTATACACCAAGTCACTTGGCTCTGTCATAACCTCACATGGTCTCTCCTATCATTGCTATGCAGACGACACACAATTAATCTTCTCCTTTCCCCCTTCTGATGACCAGGTGGCGAATCGCATCTCTGCATGTCTGGCAGACATATCAGTGTGGATGACGGATCACCACCTCAAGCTGAACCTCGGCAAGACTGAGCTGCTCTTCCTCCCGGGGAAGGACTGCCCGTTCCATGATCTCGCCATCACGGTTGACAACTCCATTGTGTCCTCCTCCCTGAGCGCTAAGAACCTTGGCGTGATCCTGGACAACACCCTGTCGTTCTCAACTAACATCAAGGCGGTGGCCCGTTCCTGTAGGTTCATGCTCTACAACATCCGCAGAGTACGACCCTGCCTCACACAGGAAGCGGCGCAGGTCCTAATCCAGGCACTTGTCATCTCCCGTCTGGATTACTGCAACTCGCTGTTGGCTGGGCTCCCTGCCTGTGCCATTAAACCCCTTCAACTCATCCAGAACGCCGCAGCCCGTCTGGTGTTCAACCTTCCCAAGTTCTCTCATGTCACCCCGCTCCTCCGTTCTCTCCACTGGCTTCCAGTTGAAGCTCGCATCCGCTACAAGACCATGGTGCTTGCCTACGGAGCTGTGAGGGGAACGGCACCTCAGTACCTCCAGGCTCTGATCAGGCCCTACACCCAAACAAGGGCACTGCGTTCATCCACCTCTGGCCTGCTCGCCTCCCTACCACTGAGGAAGTACAGCTCCCGCTCATCCCAGTCAAAACTGTTCGCTGCTCTGGCCCCCCAATGGTGGAACAAACTCCCTCACGACGCCAGGACAGCGGAGTCAATCACCACCTTCCGGAGACACCTGAAACCCCACCTCTTTAAGGAATACCTAGGATAGGATAAGTAATCCCACTCACCGCCCCCCTTTAAGATTTAGATGCAATATTGTAAAGTGACTGTTCCACTGGATGTCATAAGGTGAATGCACCAATTTGTAAGTCGCTCTGGATAAGAGCGTCTGCTAAATGACTTAAATGTAAAATGTAAATGTAAAACTAAATGCATGCTCTTCAACCGATTGCTGCACACACCCGCCCGCCCGACAAGCATCACTACTCTGGACGGTTCTGACTTAGAATATGTGGACAACTACAAATACCTTGGTGACTGGTTAGACTGTAAACTCTCCTTCCAGACTCACATTAAGCAACTCCAATCCAAAATTAAATCTAGAATTGGCTTCCTATTTCGCAACAAAGCCTCCTTCACTCATGTTGCCAAACATACCCTCGTAAAACTGACTATCCTACCGATCTTCGACTTCGACGATGTAATTTACAAAATAGCCTCCATCACTCTACTCAGCAAACTGGATGTAGTCTATCACAGTGCCATCCGTTTTGTCACCAAAGCCCCATATACTACCCACCACTGTGACCTGTATGCTCTCGTTGGCTGGCCCTCGCTACATATTCATCGCCAAACCCCCTGGCTCCAGTACATCTAGTCATCTAGTCTTTACTAGGAAAAGCTTCGCCTTATCTCAGCTCACTGTTTACCATAGCAACACCCACACCTAGCACATGCTCCAGCAGGTATATTTCACTGGTCATCCCCAAAGCCAACACTTCCTTTGGCAGCCTTTCCTTCAGGTTCTCTGCTGCCAATGACTGGAACGAATTGCAAAAATCACTGAAGTTGGAGTCTTATATCTCCCTCTTTAACTTTAAGCATCAGCTGTCAGAGCAGCTTACCAATCACTGTACCTGTACACATCCAATCTATAAATAGCACACCCTACCCACAACTACCTCATCCCTTTATTGTTATTTATCTAATTGGTCTACCTGGTTAAATAAAGGTGAAATAATATTTATTTATTTTTTAATTAAAGGTGTCTTTTCACCTGCTTTTTAAATTGGATTGTACTGCTTGAATCAGTTACCTGATGTGGAATAGAGTTCCATGTAGTCATGGCTCTATGTAGTACTGTGTGCATCCCATAATCTGTTCTGGACTTGGGGATTGTGAAGAGATCTCTGGTGCCATGTCTTGTCAGGTAAACATTGGTGTCCAAGCTATGTGCTAGTATTTGAAACAGACAGCTTGGTATCTTCAGCTTGTCAACACCTCTTAATAATAATGAGGATGTCAGTCTCTCTTCCACTTTGAGCCATGAGAGATTGACATGCATGTCATTAATGTTAGCGCTCCGTGTACTTTTAAGGGCCTGCCATGCTGCCCTCTTCTGAGCCAACTGCAATTTTCCCAAGTCCCTCTTTGTGCCACCTGACCACACGACTGAACAGTAGTTCAGGTGTGAGAAAATCAGGGCCTATAGTACCTGCCTTGATGATAGTGTTGTTAACAAGGCAGAGCAGCGCTTTATTATGGACAGACTTCTCCCCATCTTAGTTATTGTTGTGTCAATATGTTTTGACCATGACATTTTACTATCCAGGATTACTCCAAGCAGGTTAGTCACCTCAATTTGCTCAATTTCCACATTATTCATGAAGAGATGTAGTTGAGATTTAGGGTTTAGTGAATGATTTGTACAAAATACATTGCTTTTCGTTTTGGAAATATTTAGGACTAACTTATTCCTTGCTCACCATTCTGACGTGTATAGTGTTGAGTAATCTGCATACATAGACACACTGGCCTTACTCAAAGCCAGTGGCATGTCATTAGCAAAGATTGAAAAAGCAAGGGGCCTAAACAGCTGCCCGGGGGAATTCCTGCTTCTACCTGGATTATGTTTGAGAGCCTTCCATTAAAGAACACCCTCTGTGTTCTGTTAGACAAGTAACTCTTTATCCACATTATAGCAGGGGCTGTAAAGCCATAACACATACGTTTTTCCAGCAACAGACTATGATCGATAATGTCAAAAGCTGCACTGACGTCTATCATCGATTTCTATTAGCCAATCATCAGTCATCTGTGTAAGTGCTGTGCTTGTTGAGTGTTCTTCCCTATATGCGTGCTGAAAGTCTGTTGTCAATTTGTTTACTGTGGAATAGCATTGTATCTGGTCAAACACAATTTTTTCAAGAAGTTTACTAGGGGTTGGTAACAGGCTGATTGGTTGGCTATTTGAGCCAATAAGGAGCACTTTAGATTAATTAGATTAGACTTTGTTATTGGACAAGTACAAGTACAGTACAACGAAATGCAGTTATTATCTGACCAGAAGTGCAAATAAAATAGTATAAAAAATGTACAAGAGAAACAATTAATTACAATGTATGTTATTAAGTGGGATGTATACGTGTGCAATGAAGGCAAATGGCAAGTACAAATGGGGGGGAGCTTACTATTATTCGGTAGCGGAACGACTTTAGCTTCCCTCTAGGTCTGAGGGCACACACTTTCTAGTAGGCTTATGTTGAAGATGTGGCAAATAGGAGTGGTTATATCGTCCACTATTATCCTCAGTAATTTTCCATCCAGATTGTCAGACCCCGGTGGCTTGTCATTGTTGATAGACAACAATACTTTGTTCACCTCTTCCAGACTGACTTTACGTAATTTAAAAGTGCAATTTTTGTCTTTCATCATTTGTCAAATATCCTTGGATGTGTAGTGTCAGTGTTTGTTGCTGGCATGTCATCCCTAAGTTTGTTTATCTTGCCAATGAAAAAGTTGTTAAAGTAGTTGGCAATATCTGTGGGTTTTGCGATCAATTAGAAATCTGATTCAATGAATGATGGAGCCGAGTTGGCTTTTTTCACCAAAAATGTCATTTAAGTTGTTCCAAACTTTTTACTAACATTCTTTATATAATTTATCTTTGTCTTATAGTATACTTTATTTTTATTTTTATTTTGCTTAGTCACATGATTTCTTAATTTACAGTACATTTGCCAATCAGTTGGGCTGCCAGACTTATTTTACATACCTTTTGCCTCATCCCTCTCAACTATACCCTTTTTCAATTTCTCATCAATCGAAGGGGATTTAACAGTTTTATAGTCATTTTCCTGATTGGGTGCATCCTTATTAGTAACTGGAATAAGCAATTTCATGAATCTGTCAAGTACATCGTCTGGTTGCTCCTCATTGTACACCACAGACCAGCAAATATTCTTTACATCATCAACATAAGAATCACTACAATACTTATTGTATGACCTTGTATGACATATTGTATGACCTTATACACTATATTAGGCCAAGATATGACTATGACTATGAAATTGTGATCACTACATTATATGGATTTTGATACTGCTTTAAAACAAATTTCTGCATCATTAGTAAATACATGATGATTATTTAATTCCTGCTGTTTGTAAATTCCTGTGCTGTTTGTAAACACCCTGGGAGGTTGACTGGCAACCTGAACCAGGTTTCAGGCACTGGCTACAGTTTGAAGTTTTTTCTTGAGTGGGCAGCTTGATGAGAGCGTCAATATTTAAAATCACCCAGAAAATATACCTCTCTGTTGATATCACATACATCATCAAGCATTTCACAAATATTATCCAGATACTGACTGTTAGCAAATGGTGGTCTATAGCAGCTTCCCACAAGAATGGGCTTTAGGTGAGGCAGATGAACCTGTAGACATATTACTGCAACAGTATTTAACATTATATATTCTCTAAGCTGTACAGGAATGTGTTTTTTATATAGACCACAACACCGCCCCCGTTGGCATTTCTGTATTTTCGGTAAATGTTATAACCATGTATTGCTACCATTGTATCATCAAAGGTATTATCTTAGAGAGTTTCAGAAATTGTCAGAATATGAATGGCATCTGTTCCAAGCAAGTTATTGACTTCATGGACCTTGTTTCTCAGGCTGCATTTCTTAAAATGGGCTATTTGTAGCACTTTTCTGGGTTGCTTAAAACTTCTTTGGGACTGGGGGGCAGTATTGAGTAGCTTGGATGAATAAGGTGCCCAGAGTAAACTACCTGCTACTCAGGCCCAGAAGCTAATATATGCATTTTATTAGTATATTTGGATAGGAAACACTGTGAAGTTTCTAAAACTGTTTGAATGATGTCTGTCAGTAAAACAGAACTCATATGGCAGGCAAAAACCTGAAAAAAATCCAACCAGGAAGTGGGAAATCTGAGGTTTGTAGGTTTTCCAGGCTTTGCCTATCCAATATACAGTGTCTATGGGGTCATATTGCACTTCCTAAGGCTTCCACTAGATGTCAACAGTCTTTAGAACCTTATTTCAGGCTTCTACTGTGAAAGGGGTGTGAATAAGAGCCAGGCGTCAGTCAGGCGCATGGCCGTGAGAGTGAGCTGCGTTCCTTTTCATTTCTAAAGACAAAGGAATTGTCGGGTTGATACATTATTGAGATTTATGATAAAAAAACATCCTAAAGATTGATTCTGTACATTGTTTGACATGTTTGTACGAACTGTAATATAACTTTTTTGACTTTTTTTCTGAACTAAGCGCTCGAGCATAATGCATTTGGATTACTGGGCTAAACGCTCAAACAAAAAGGTTTTTGGACATAAAGATTAACTTTAACGAACAAAACACACATTTATTGTCTAACATGGAGTGCCATCCTGGGAGTGCCATCCGGTGAAGATCATCAAAGGTTAGTGATTCATTTTCACGCTATTTCTGTCTTTTGTGACACCTCTCCTTCTTTGGAAAATGGCTGTATGTTTTTCTGTGGCTAGGTGCTGACCTAACATAATCGCAAGGTGTGCTTTCACCGTAAAGCCTTTTTGAAATCAGACACTGGCTGGATTAACAAGAAGTTTATACTTTAAAATGGTGTATAATACTTGTATGTTTGAGGAATTTTAATTATGAGATTTCTGTTGTTTTGAATTTGGCGCCCTGCAATTTCACTGACTGTTGGCGAGAAGTTAATTGTTTTTAATGCTTTACTGGGAAGCTTATCAGAAGTAGACTTCATAGTGCTGGGTGAGCTGCACAAAGTGGTCTTCCTACTAGGACATACTGCCTCAGTGCTAACAGTGCAACTCTCGTTCATAGACTCATGATTACTGCATCCAATAGCTGTAAGATTAACAAAGGTATTCAGGGAAACTAAGGGGAAATGAATTAAGTTACTTACATTGTGTCTAACAATGACCTTAGGATAATGTACATTTAATGCAGCATTATGATGACTCATTGTCTAAATGGTAGGGATTAGCAGAGCTAGTCTTGGGTCATTGATATGTCATTGTTTCAACACAACCTTGAAATTAGTGGACAGAGTCCAGGAGCCAAGATTATTTGGATGGACTCCGTCATTCCTGTAGAGTGTCTTCTGTTTCCAGAAGGTGTCAAAGATATCTATAAAAGTGACTCAAGCAGAGCTACAATAATCTTTTTTTCCAAATGTGTAAGGCCAGTAGTCTGCGGAATCTTTCACTCCCACGGCCCAACGATGTTACTGGACCTGAAATGATTGGCCTAGTCTTTGAATGCTATAATCAGTTCTTTAAAACCTGTTAGGGATGATGCGAATTTTCGCAGCTTTGTGTAAAAAATCGCGCAACATTTCAACATCCTGCTACTCATGCCAGGAATATAGTATATGCATATGATAAGTATGTGTGTATAGAAAACACTCTGAAGTCTCTAAAACTGGTTAAATCGTGTCTGTGGCTATAAGAGAACGTGTTGAGGAGTAAAAATCCCAGTAAAAACTGTTCTCCAAAAACACAAAAAAAATATTCATCCGCCAGTCAATGTATTGTCTAAGGTGACAGACAAAAAACGATGCCCCCATTACAATGCCTACAGCTTCCACATGATGTCGCCAGTACTGGCATTTTTTGGCTGCTTTAACCTTGGTTAGATGACGTATAGGCACTTCCTTTCTTGGGGCTCACCACAGGATGTTGTGAAATTGAAAACATGGACGATGTTTTTAAGACTTGCTGCTATCGAATACAGATTGCCCCGTGATCAATTTTATAGATTATTAACGTTTATTCATACCTAAAGTTGGTTTAGAAAAGTAGTTTGAAGTGATTTGTAAAAGTTTATAGGCAACTTTTGTAATTTTAAAAAGTGACGTTGCGTCTTTTAAAGGGGAATTTTCCTGGATCAGACCGGTCTTGAGCAAATTACATTTTGGGTACACAATGACTGATTTAATCGGGAAAAAGACCCAATTGTGATGTTTATGGGACATATAGGAGTGCCAACAAAGAAGCTTGTCAAAGGTAATGAATGTTTTATATTTTATTTCTGCGTTTTGGGTAGCGCCGGCTACCGCAAAATCTGCTGTTTAGGTGATGTTCCGGTATTTTGGGGGGTGCATGTTATCAGATAATAGCTTCTCATGCTTTCGCCGAAAAGCATTTTACAAATCTGACTTGGTAGCTAGATTCACAACGAGTGTAGCTTTAATTCAGTACCTTGCATGTGTGTTTTATCGAAAACTATAGGTGGCGCTCTGAAATTCCCGCTGATTGATGTTCCTGCACTGGGATTACATTCTGCATCATCCCTAACTAATCAATTTTCAGATGTTCCGAGCTAGCCCTCCTGATCCATTTGACCCCACATGGACTACGACAGCGTCAGCTCCCACTATCTGTCTTAAAACAGTCGGAAGCAGCCTTGTGATGTCCTATACTCGTGCTCCTGGGTAGCCCAGGGCTTTTGCCCTGGGAACCGAGATGTTTCTCACCATAAAGCTGCCTATGATGACAGATGGCGATGTTAAATGGGCCGGTCTCTCAGGAAGTCTCACGGTCTGATGAGGGTGGGAGCTCAGAGGATCTGAACCCGAGGTAGAAGCCACAGGAGAGGGAGCCAGAACAGAGAACGAAGATACAGGTACCTCAAGATCTGTTGTGTGAGGTCACAGCTCAACATCTCCAAGGAGACCCCAATTGCCATAGGATGCTGTCTTTGTCTTCCACGGTGGGTGACGTATCTCCATGGCTGGTTGGTTGGGTTGAGAATAGCTCCATTCTCCAGGGAAGGGGGAGACCCCTTTGGGGATGGAACCCTGCCGAGCACCGGCCAGTCAGCTGTTGAGGGCCGACACGGCGGCGACATTTCCACCAGACCAGAGTGGCGTCCGGCTACTGGGGTGGAAGAAAGAAAAGTAGGCGGGAGTGGATTCCACAGTAGCTAGTGCCCCTGTAGTCCTCCGCAAGCAAGCAGTTGCTACATTGAAAGTCAGTGCGGTCCACATTGTCCCTGAACAAATCAAAGTCAACACAGTTCCTGCAGTGCTGGAAACATTCAATAGCGACCTCCATTTGAGACCACCAAGCCAGCTAGGCTAGCTAGGCTTCCGTGTCTCCCCCAGCACTCACAGCAGCTAAGGACAATTAAGCCGCAGGAACCAAAATAAAATAAAACTATGTAAAAACACTGTCAGCTTTACAAAAACAACAACCCGAGGTCTCTCATTCAGTTTTCGGCGATCAACAGCGTCACAATGGATTGCAGAAATGTTGTGTATCACCAGATTTGATTTATTACAAGATAATATAACAAGGGTATATGTCACGTTCTGACCTTTATTTCCTGTGTTTTGTATTTAGTTAGTATGGTCAGGGCGTGAGTTGGGTGGGCAGTCTATGTTTGTTTTTCTATGTTTTGGGTATTTCTATGTTTCAGCCTAGTATGGTTCTCAGTCAGAGGCAGGTGTCATTAGTTGTCTCTGATTGAGAATCATACTTAGGTAGCCTGGGTTTCACTGTGTGTTTGTGGGTGATTGTTTCTGTCTCTGTGATTGCACCAGATAGGACTGTTTTGAGTTTTCACATTTATTGTTTTTTGTAGTCAGTTGTTCATGTGTACCTTAACGTATTAAAAAGAACCATGGACACTTACCACGCCGCGTATTGGTCCTCTGATCCGTTTCGCCTCTCCTCTTCGGAAGAAGAGGAGGAAATTCATTACAGAATCACCCACCCAAATCGGACCAAGCGGCGTGGTAAAGGACAGCGACGACAGCAGCAGCAGCATCAACAACAGAGGCCAGCATCACAGGACTCCTGGACATGGGAGGAGATACTGAACGGAGAGGGACCCTGGGCACAGGCTGGGGAAAATCGCCGCCCCAAAGCAGCGCTGGAGGCAGCGAGAGCTGAGCGGCGGCAATATGAGGAGCCAGCACGGCAGTGCGACAGGTACGAGAGGCAGCCCCCAAAATTTTTTGGGGGGGGGCACACGAGGTGTGGTACTAAGCCAGGTAGCAGACCTGAGCTCACGCCTCGTGCTTATTATAAGCAGCGCATTACTGGTCAGAAACCGTGTTATGCGGTTAAGCGCACGGTGTCGCCAGTGCGTGTCCATAGCCCGGTGCGCTATAGGGCAGCCCCCCGAAAGTGCCATGCGAGTGTGGGCATTGAGCCAGGGCGTATGGTGCCTGCTCAGCGGGTCTGGTCGCCGGTACGCAGTTTTGGTCCAGGTTATCCTGCGCCGGCTCTGCGTGCTGTGTCTCCGGTGCGCTGGGAGGGTGCAGTGCGTCCTCTGCCTGTGCTCCGCTCGTGCCGGGCAACTGTGGGAGTGGAGCCTAAGGGAGAGGTGCGTGTAGTAAGCACTAGATCTCCCGTGCTTACCCACAGCCCGGTTCAACCTGTGCCTGCACTCTGGAGGGTCCGGGCTAGAGTAGTTGTCCAGCCTGGGGAAGTGGTGCCAAGGTTGCGCACCAGAGCTCCAGTGCTCCCCCACAGCACGGTCTTTCAGGCTCCTCCTAACACCAAGCCTCTTGAAGGTCTCCCCAGCCTGGTGGTTCCTGTGGCAGCCCCACGCACCAGGCTGTCTCTCTGTCTCCTCCCTGCAGGTGCTCCCGCCTGTCCGGCGCCGCTGCCGGAGCGTCCCACCTGTCCGGCGCCGCTGCCGGAGCCTCCCGCCTGTCCGGCGCCGCTGCCGGAGCGTCCCGCCTGTCCGGCGCCGCTGCCGGAGCGTCCCGCCTGTCCGGCGCCACTGCCGGAGCCTCCCGCCTGTCCGGCGCCGCTGCCGGAGCCTCCCGCCTGTCCGGCGCCGCTGCCGGAGCCTCCCGCCTGTCCGGCGCCGCTGCCGGAGCGTCCCGCCTGTCCGGCGCCGCTGCCGGAGCGTCCCGCCTGTCCGGCGCCGCTGCCGGAGTGTCCCGCCTGTCCGGCGCCGCTGCCTCCTGTGGCAGCTCCACACACCAGGCAGTCTCTCTGTCTCCTCCCTGCAGGTGCTCCCGCCTGTCCGGCGCCGCTGCCGGAGCCTGCCGCCTGTCCGGCGCCGCTGCCTCCTGTGGCAGCTCCACGCACCAGGCTGTCTCTCTGTCTCCTCCCTGCAGGTGCTCCCGCCTGTCCGGCGCCGCTGCCGGAGCGTCCCGCCTGTCCGGCGCCGCTGCCGGAGCGTCCCGCCTGTCCGGCGCCGCTGCCGGAGCGTCCCGCAGGTCCGGCGCCACTGCCGGAGCCCCTCAGCCCAGAGGCGCCAGAGCCCCTCAGCCCAGGGGCGCCATAGCCCCTCAGCCCAGGGGCGCCAGAGCCCCTCAGCCCAGGGGCGCCAGAGCCCCTGCCCCTCTGTCCCGAGCTCCTGCCCCTCTGTCCCGAGCTGCCACTCTGTCCAGTAGGGTCATTGAGAGGGGTTGCCATGGTGAGAAAGCCACGGAGGCGGAAAATAAGGCGGACTAAGACAATGGTGAAGTGGGGTCCGCGTCCCGCGCCAGAACCGCCACCGCGGACAGACGCCCACCCAGACCCTCCCCTATAGGTCAAGGTTTTGCGGCCGGAGTCCGCACCTTTGGGGGTACTGTCACGTTCTGACCTTTATTTCCTGTGTTTTGTATTTAGTTAGTATGGTCAGGGCGTGAGTTGGGTGGGCAGTCTATGTTTGTTTTTCTATGTTTTGGGTATTTCTATGTTTCAGCCTAGTATGGTTCTCAATCAGAGGCAGGTGTCATTAGTTGTCTCTGATTGAGAATCATACTTAGGTAGCCTGGGTTTCACTGTGTGTTTGTGGGTGATTGTTTCTGTCTCTGTGATTGCACCAGATAGGACTGTTTTGAGTTTTCACATTTATTGTTCGGAAGAAGAGGAGGAAATTCATTACAGTATATTACAAGGTTGTACTGTGCAACTTTCATAAGGTCTTGATTCCTTATATGGAATTCTGTAAGACAGAAGGAGGCTGTATTGAAAACATGTCCACGTTAGGGGCGATACCTTTTTAGGCAATCCCTAGCTGCTGGGCTTCTCAGTCCTGGCCCTGTGGTTCTGCCGTACTGTTGGTTGTCAGTCTGGCCTTGGCCTAACACACCTGCAACCAATAAGGAATGTTTCACTAAGATCCTAAAGCTGAGTGGGGTGTGTTGGGGCACTGCGGGATGGTGGTCCCCTATGGGCAGGATGGGGTGACACAGCTGTATTGCGTGTCAGTAAAAATAGCTCTACAGTACTAGTAAGCCTATGATGTGAATTATATGGAGGATGTACTGTTTCTATGTGTTACTGTGTAGGAGGTTAATGTGTTTTTATTAAACTTTGGATGTTCAAACCTTTCCCTTTAGACATAAAACTAATTTAAATGGAAAGGAAGTTGTGTTGGGAAGAGAGTTGAGTTATTAACTAGACTGGTGGATGTTGGGCATGCAGGTGCATCGGGCTGGCTGTGTAACGTGTGCTTTGGGAGTAAGGGAAGCAAGTTCAGGGAGTGAATACAATTAATGAATGAACAAAATAATACAAAACACAATGCACAGACATGAAACAGAAACAATAACGCCTGGGGAAAGAACCAAAGATATATATATATAGGGCATGTAATCAAGGAGGTGATGGAGTCCAGGTGAGTGTCATTGTGCTCTGATGAGCGTAACACGTGACAGCCCCAGCCGCAGGATGCCGACCAAAATGACGATCCCGAGGTTCAGGAGCGGACCGGTCACCTCTGCTAAGGCGTGGGAACCTATTGATCTGGCTGAGGCGCGGGATCATGATGACCTAGAGCGCCAGAGAGAGAGCATACGTGACAGTACTCCCTCCCTGCCGCGCGGCTCCAGCCACAGGATATCAACCACAGGGATGATCCCGGGGATCAGGAGCGGACCGGTCGCCTCTGCTGAGGTGCAGAAACCAGGCGAACCGGCTGAGGTTTGAGAACCTGATGAGACTGGCTGAGACCTCCCCAGTTGCCTCGGTCGAGGCAGGGGAACCTGTTCACCCAGCTGAGACATGGGAGCATATCGAGCCCGCTGAGGCATGAGAGCCTATCGAACCTGCTGAGGTATGGGAGCCTGTCGAGCCAGCTGAGACATGTGAACCTATATATCCCCCTGAGATATAGAAACCCGTCGAGCCAGCTAAGGCAGGATTACCCGTCGAATCTGCGAGGCATGGGTATCCGACAAACTGGGTGAGGCCACCCAGGTAGCTCCAGTTCTGACATCGCCTCCAACACAAAATCTAAAAAACTCCTTGATGCTTCCCTTTGTTGAGGCGTCATTTTATAACGTGTGCACTTGGAGTCGGGAAGCAAGTTCAGGGAGTGAATACATTTAATGAATGAACGACACACAATACAAAACAACCAACAGACATGAAACAGAAACAATGTCGCCTGGGGAAGAAACCAATGGGAGTGACATACAGTTGAAGTCATTAAAACTTGTTTTTCAACCACTCCACAAATGTCTTGTTAACAAGCTATAGTCAATTAGAACATCTACTTTGTGCATGACACAAGTAAGTTTTACAACAATTGTTTACAGACAGATTACTTAATTTACAATTCACTGTATCACAATTCCAGTGAGTCATAAGTTCACACACACTAAGTGTGTGCCTTTGAACAGCTAAGTGTGCCTTTAAACAGCTTGGAAAATTCCAGAAAATTGTCATGGCTTTAGAAGCTTCTGATAGGCTAATTGACATAATTTGAGTCAATTGGAGGTGTAACTGTGGATGTACTTCAAGGCCTACCTTCAAACTCAGTGCCTACTTGCTTGACATGATGGGAAAATCAAAAGAAATCTGCCGCAAAAATTGTAGACCTCCACAATTCTGCTTCATCCTTGGGAGGAATTTCCAAACGCCTGAATGTACCATGTTCATCTGTACAAACAATAGTATGCAAGTATAAACACCATGGGACCACGCAGCCGTCATGCTGCTCAGGAGGAGACACGTTCTGTCTCCTAGAGATGAATGTACTTTGGTGCAAAAAGTGATCAATCCCAGAACAACAGCAAAGGACCTTGTGATGATGCTGGAGTAAACCAGTAGAAAAGTATCTATAGCCACAGTAAACCAAGTCCAAAACCACCACAAAAATCCCGGACTATGGTTTGCAACTGCACATGGGGACAAAAATCGTACTTTTGGAGCAATGTCCTCTGGTCTGATCAAACAAAAATAGAACTGTTTGGCCATAATGACCATCGTTACGTTTGGAGGAAAAGGGGGAGGCTTGCAAGCCGAAGAACACCATCCCAACTGTGAAGCCCTGGGGTGGCAGCATCATGTTGTGGGGGTGCTTTGCTGCAGGAGGGACTAGTGCACTTCACAAGATAGATGGCTTCAGGAGAAGGAAAAGTATGTGGATATATTGAAGCAACATCTCAAGACATCAGGCAGGAATTTAAAGCTTGCTCGCAAATCGGTCTTCCAAATAAACAATGACCCAAACATACTCCCAAAGTTGTGGCAAAATGGCTTAAGTACAACAAAGTCAAGGTATTGTGGCCATCACAATGCCCTGACCTCAATCCCATAGAAGATGTGTGGGCAGAATTGAAAAAGCGTGTGCGAGCAAAGAGGTCTACAAACCTGACTCTGTTACACCAGCTCTGTAAGGAGGAATGGGCCAAAATTCACCCAACTTATTGTGGGAAGCTTGTGGAAGGCTATCCAAAACATTTTACTCAAGTTAAACAATCTATAGGCAATGCTTCCAAATACTAATTGAGTGTATGTAAACTTCTGACCCACTGGGAATGTGATAAGTCATTCTCTCTACTATTATTCTGACATTTCACGTTCTTAAAATAAAGTGGTGATCCTAACTGACGTAAAACAATGAATATTTACTTGGATTAAATGTCAGGAATTTTGAAAAACTAGGTATAAATGTATTTGGCTAAGGTGTATATAAACCTCTGACTCCAACTGTATATAGCGCAGATAATCAAGGAGGTGATGGAGTCCAGGTGAGTGTTATTATCCACTGATGCGTGACATGTGTGCGCCCTAACGAGCAGCGTGGTGACTAAGAGGCCGGAGAGGGAGCACACGTGACAGGCTGGGCGGTCTGGTTTAAATCTGATATAGATTATGTCTTGATAAAGACAATCAAAAATTAAATCTTTGTACTTTATTTGTAAGACGTGTTCATTTGTTTGGCTATTGGTTAACACAATATTGATTATTGAAATATCATTGATCTATTTCAGTCTTATCAATCACTTAAACATATTTATTAAAACCTCTTAGAGCTCCCCATCCCGGATCCGGGATTGTGACTACGGCTCAAGCTCATTACCATAACGCACAATGCGAAAAAATATTCCTAAAAATATTTAACCTCCACACATTAACAAGTCCAATAGCTCAAATGAAAGATAAACATCTTGTTAATCGGCCCAGCAAGTCAGATTTCTAAAATGTTTTACGGCGAAAACATAGCACATATTTATATTAGATCACCACCGAAACAAAAGGCAAGCGTCCCAGAAAAGCCATTTTGAAAAGCCATTTTGTCCCAGAAATTTTTTTAATTTAAAAGTAGGATTAAAAAATAAATAATTCCTAACCTAACCTTTTGAAAATCTTCATCAGATGACAGTAGTATTACATGTTACACAGTACATTTTTTTTTTTTTCAATAATATGCCATTTATATTCATAAATCTCGGTTGACGACATTTAAAAAAAAATGCTACTCAAATGTCCGGAGAAATGATGATAGCTCCGACAGATAACGTCAGATAACAAGCAATAAACATGACTAAATATACATCTTCTACATATATTTACAAAGATACACTTCTTCTTAATGCAACCGCTGTATTACATTTATTTTTAACGTTACAGACATCGTTCACTGGGCTATACTATGAGTCGGCGCTCAGATATTAGCAGTATGTCTCCTCTACGTTTGGAGTCCACAGAAACCCCAAATAACCACATAAATATTCCCTTACCTTTGATGTTCTTCCATCAGAAGACGTAGAAGGAGTCCTACTTACCCAATAAATCGTTTGGTTTCACGTTGTGTGTCCCTGTATTAGCATATGCTAACAGCTTCAGTTGAAATGCATCAAAAATTACTTCTGGTCCAGCACTCTTGCGCATCAAAACTTCCAATTTACATATTATATGTCGATTAAACTGGTCAAACGATGTGCAAAATCGAGCTTTATGATGTTTTTAGCATGTAAAACAAAGAGCAGCGCTAACAGACAAACCGGCTTCAAATGCTGGATCATGGAAAAAGACGTACTCCAAATCGGCCGCGCGCAATAGAGTGCATGTTTTTCAGAGGGACACGAGCAATTTCGCCCGCCAAACGTGCAGGGCTCGTGGGATTCTCACAATGAACGTTCCATTTGAAAGCAGACATCGCGCTGAACAGATAGAGACTGTTCCTGGATCGGTAGCTGCCCGGGAAGGGTGGGGGCCATGACGTCAAAGTTGACCCAACTTTTCTCTTCACAAGAGAGAGTTTGGGAGAAAGGCTGCCCTGAGAGTTCTGCTTTACATACAGACATAATTTAAACGGTTTTAGAAACTTTAGAGTGTTTTCTATTCAATAATAATTTTTATATGCATATATTAGCAATTTTGGGAAAAAAATATTTTCAGTTTACTATGGGCACGCACTTTCTCCAACGGGGGCAGTATAGAGGGGGAGCTCTAAGAGGATAATGGTCTCCTACCTAGCTTGATGGCTGTGGTCATTTTTGCTTACCGTAATTGCTGGACTATTAAGCGCACCCGAATATAAACCGCACCCAGTGAATTATTAAAAAATATGTATTTTGTACATAAATAAGCCGCACAGGTCTATAAGCTGCAGGTGCCTACCGGTACATTTAAACAAATGAACTTTACACAGCCTTTAAATGAAACACGGTTTGTAACAAAAATAAATAGGCTTTAACAACACAGCTTGTAACAAAAATAAATAGGCTTTAACGAAACACGGCTTGTAACAAATATTAAACAGTAGCCTACCAGTAAAGTCATTGGTCACTATCTTCCTACTCCTGTGCACTTAAACCACTGAAGTCATCTCCTTCGGTGTCGGCGTTGAATAGCCTCAGAATTGCTTCATCCGATGTTGGATCGTTTTCATTGTCGCTCTCGTCACTTTCATCCGGAGGCAAATACCCCGCTGAGCTCATGCTGCCCATTCAACACGCAGCAGTCCAGCCTTTCGAAACCCGTTGATGATAGTGGATTTTTTGACAATGCTCCACGCTGTCAGGACCCACTGGCAGACTTGACCATAATTTGCTCTTCGCATGCGGCCCGTTTTAATGAAGGATTTCTCCCCACTTGTCATCCAAGCCTCCCACTGAACACGGAGCGCCACCTTAAATGCACGATTTACACTGATGTCGAGTGGCTGCAAATAATTTGGGCCATCTGCTTTTCTTCCCTCTGAAAGGTTTGTTGTCTTTTTGCACTGAGTCAGTTCCTCACGCTGCTGTTTACAAAGTCTTATAATCGACTAATTAAGGCCAAGCTCCCATGCAGCAGCTCTATTTCCTTTTCCAACAACCAGATCGATCACCTTCAACTTGAAAGCTGCATCATATGCATTTCTCCGTGTCTTTGCCATGATGTGGGTGACAAAATGACTACCGTAATCAGAATGATGGGAAGTTTGAGGTTCAAAGTGTTGGAATAAAGTAGCGGCTTATTGTCCGGAAATTACGCTACTTTTTGTTTTAAATAGAGACGGCTAGAAGGGCCATTGTCATATTAGATTGGGTAGAAATGTGAAAAATGGGTGGAGCCTCAGAGCCCTCGCCAATTTATGTCCCCCCACTTCTAAAACCAAAGTTGCTCCCATAGTGAGTACTCTATAGCAAACACAACATAATAACAAAATGCTACCTAATCTCTAAGCTCTGGGGACCATCCTGAAATTGTTCTTCTTTGAGGTTTCTGATGGTTCAGCCATTTGAATAAACTGCTTGTGTTCCAAGAGTCGCAGTAATTGAGGGAAGTTTGTGAGCAGGCTGCTTGTTTGTAGTTGTATGCAGATCACAGCATTTTCTCCCCCTCTTTCTCCCGACTGGTGTTTCTAAGCTAATGCAGTAGCCTGGGTCAGAGGAGGAATGCTGATGATGCCGGCCCCATCCTCTGGTCCTGACAAGTTAATATGGACAAACAGAGCACTCCCTCCTCACTGCAACCATGGCTAGCAGATCGGGGATAGATCCCGCTGGACTAGGGGGTGTGCATATCATTATGGATGCCTCTCATTTCACATGGATGACCTAACTTCAGAGTGTTTGTGGAAATGTGTGGGGATGCCAGAAAAAGAAACAGAAAGTGGGTGGAAAAGAAATGTTGGTTTGTCTGAACTGAACTGCTTACAAATGTCATCATCTGGTGAAATATGAAACTATGAATCCTTCATTACTGTTTGTTTCTTATCCCATGGTCATTCTCTGCTTAAACTAGACGATTTCTCGTGTGTTTTTTCTTTCATTAGTAGTGTTCCCTATACATAGTCTGTCTGTATCCTGTCTTACCACAGTGGGGCCAGGAGAAGGAGTCTTGTTTAGTTACTTTTAAAATGAACACAAATCATGTGATAAATGAGCCAACACGGTTATTGTGTTAAAAGTAACAACATGTGTCTTCCCTAACTAGACACAGATGTCGAACACAACATGTTTTGTATTTATTACATCTGTTCTAAGTGTGCAGGTTTGAATGCTGACGTGTGTTACTATTTTTAAAATGATATGGCATGGAGATAAAAATAGAGGCAGGAGGTATGAAACAACTGAATCGAGACAATATCCTCCACACAGCGCAGGTATGAGGGCCATCATGTGTGTAATGCACAAGAACTTTCCAAATATAATGAGAAATGTGGCAGCCTTTGCCATTCGATGTGTATCTCTACAAAAATAGAGCTGAACTGGCCTAAGACTAGGCTATAACCCGGTTGTTAAAATCACACAAAGTAAACTTTTCCACCCCGTCAGTGCCTGAACCAACCTGCCTGGTCCACCTGTCACAGAGAGGATCAAACAGCTCAGAGAAGACAAACAAAATCCTACAGATAAGGCAACGGACTCGATCATCCAGAACTTTTTTGATGACTAATAGAAAAAGCTGTGGATGAAAGCGAGGTCCGAACGAGCACTGATGGAGAAAAGAAAACACATCCACTAGAAATGCAGGGTTGGCGCAAATGTGTGTTTGGGGAGAGGTCAGGGTAAAAATGCAGTGAGGACTCTGGAGAGCGAAGGGTCCGCCAAATTACAGCATGACCCTAATAATTCATAGAGAATATGTTTATAAAAAGAATAGGGAGATTAGCCGTTTAATATTCATTATCGTCCCCCTGGACTACAAACTTGCAGGAATATGATTAACTTTATTTTCAGCACATTCTTCTTGTATCACCTCTCTGCACACACAGACCATAGAGGGGCTCACTTGCCTCTATATTTTCACCCTCCCATTGAAAGTCACTGATATTTCTCGAGGGTTTTGTGGGCCCTCTTAATAGAGGGTTCCTGAGTGTGCTGTCAATGTCCCCTATTGGACCTTGGCAGACATGTTTGATATGTTCATTATGTTACTGGCTCTGCGAAGCGCTGATGTTGGTGGTGCTTTATGCGACGACCAGGTCCCAGGGACCCATTAAAAACATTTAACCAGAGAAAGTGATGCTGTAAGCAGAGCCACCGCTGCCAGATGGCGCCAGGAGAAGGGGAGGTATACGCTGGCTAATAAAATACCGAAGGTCCTGATCAAACAGACTTACGTATGTATCAAGTGCCACACCTTCAAGTGCATGAGCGGGAACACTGGAGGCCCTCTCCTTGACAGGTTTGAGGTGATTGGCAGGACCTCAGTCATGTTTTAATCCAAACGTATTTCAGACCTTTTAGGAACGAACTACTGATAGGTGGCTCCTCAACTGGAACTCTACAAGTGGAACAATGCCAACAGAACAGAGCCCATGCCTGCTAGGCAGCAGCAGGTAAAGTACCCTCAGTCGCCTGCTCAGCTGAACTGATACATTTCTATCATCCCTGTGAAATGAGGAGCGTATTCCTGGCAGATGAATGACCTGACGGCAGTGAGAGGAGAGATTAGGAAACAAAGACAGAGAGAGTGTTTCTTTTTGAAAGGACATTATTCAGGTCTGACTCAAGCCCGTATGCTAATTGTAACTGAGGAGGGAGCAATCTGAAAAGGGAAAAAAAATGTAATTTAATATTAAGGGAAGGGGACAGCTGCCCTGAGGGAGCGGGAAAGGTATGTTAATTAATACAGAAATCATAAATCGCCACCATCCTCAGCACAGGGAACCCAGAGTGGCTGACTGTGTGTGTGTGTGTTAGTGAACATTTGCGCGTGTGTATGGGGGGGTGGGGGTGTGACTGTGTGTGTGTGTGTGTGTGTGTCCTTGTGTAATTCTGCATGTAAGTGTGTGCATGCCTTCGTTTATTTGTGTGCATGCATTTGTGTGTGTGTGTCTGCAGGTTTTTTTTGTCAGGCTCTTGGTTTGGATTAGAGGAGAACCTGCTGGCCCCCTCCTGGTCTTCACTCTCCCTCCGTTCCCACAGCAGCCCCCTGAGGAGGCGACGGGACGTGTCTGTTTCTAGGAGATAAAGGGTTGCTCACCGTGTCCCCAGAGCTAGCCCAGTTGGCACAGAACACACTGGCAGTCTGCTCATGTAAGAGGCCATGTCACTGAAACTGAGAGAGGGAGAGAGTAGGAGGGAGGGAGGGAGGGAGTAGAGGAGGTGGATATGGGTAGGAGAGAGGGATGGTAGGAGAAAGGGATGGTAGGAGAAAGGGATGGTAGGAGATAGGGATGGTATGAGAGAGGGATGGTAGGAGAAAGGGTGTAAGAGAGAGGGATTGTAGGAGAGAGGGATGGTAGGAGAAAGGGATGGTAGCAGAAAGGGATGGTAGGAGATAGGGATGGTATGAGAGAGGGATGGTAGGAGAAAGGGTGTAAGAGAGAGGGATTGTAGGAGAGAGGGATGGTAGGAGAAAGGGATGGTAAGAGAGAGGGATGGTAGGAGAGAGATGGTAGGATACATTTATGGTAAGAGAGAGGGATGGTAGGAGAGAGGGATGGTAAGAGATAGGGATGGTAAGAGAATGGGATGGTAAGAGAGGGATGGTAAGAGAGAGGGATGGTAGGGGAGAGGGATGGTAAGAGAGAGGGATGGTAGGAGAGAGGGATGGTAAGAGAGGGATGGTAAGAGAGAGGGATGGTAAGAGAGAGGGATGGTAGGTGAGAGTGATGGTTGGGGAGAGTGATGGTTGGAGAGAGGGATGGTAAGAGTTGGGATGGTAGGAGAGAGGGATGGTAGGAGAGAGGGATGGTAGGAGAGAGGGATGGTAAGAGAGAGGGATGGTAAGAGAGGGATGGTAAGAGAGAGGGATGGTAAGAGAGAGGGATGGTAGGGGAGAGGGATGGTAAGAGAGAGGGATGGTAGGAGAGAGGGATGGTAGGATAGAGGGATGGTAGGAGAGAGGGATGGTAGGAGAGAGCGATGGTAAGAGAGAGGGATGGTAAGAGAGAGGGATGGTAGGATAGAGGGATGGTAGGAGAGAGGGATGGTAGGAGAGAGCGATGGTAAGAGAGAGGGATGGTAGGAGAGAGGGATGGTAGGAGAGAGTGATGGTAAGAGAGAGGGATGGTAGGAGAGCTGTTAAGAGGGCACAATACATCTGGCTCAATAACTTTCAGAAGAAAAGGAGCAGCAGAGACAGAAATCCAATAGAGCCAATATCCTATTATATTTGCCAGAGATAGCTAACAAACAAATTACTAGCACTTAACTTGGTGCAAACTCCTTGGGAAGAAATGCCTTTGGATTCTTTACACGTTTCTTTTTCAGATACAGGTGCTCCATCTGAGGCAAGCATATTGTAACATGTTACTTTAAATCATAAAGTAAAAATAAAATGAGTCTATTATGCAGTAGAGCATTAAGGCTGCAGGTATGTGTGTGGTTGGAGGGTGGCCATTCCAACCCATAAGTGCCTAGCATTCGTTGCAAAAAAGAGGGATTTCAGGCCTCTTTTCTCAGAATGTTACGCAAATAATAGTTCAAAGCCATCCATTATGACATTCTGTTACAATATACTTCTGTGATGTGCTACAAGGTACTCTTTCCATGGACCATCTGTAACGGAGTTCTTCGTTTGTTGAAAGAGAGTCGGACCGAAATGCAGCGTGGTTGTTACTCATGATCTTTAATGAAGGAAAACGGAACGATACATGAAGTAACTATTACAAAATACAAAACAACAAACGGAACGTGAAACCTATTACAGCCTATCTGGTGAACACTATACAGAGACAGGAACAATCACCCACGAAATACAAAGCGAAACTCAGGCTACCTAAATACGGTTCCCAATCAGAGACAACGAAAATCACCTGACTCTGATTGAGAACCGCCTCAGGCAGCCAAGCCTATACAACACCCCTAATCAGCCGCGATCCCAAATACTACAAACCCCAATACGAAAGTACAATAACATAAACCCATGTCACACCCTGGCCTGACCAAATAATATAATGAAAACACAAATACTAAGACCAAGGCGTGACACCATCGCCAATTCTCCAGAAATGGATGTCTTCGACTTGGCGCTCCAGTTACACTTGCCGTTCGGTAGCAGAGAGAACAGTCTATGACAAGGGTGGCTGAAGTCTGACAATTTGTAGAGCCTTCCTCTGACACCGCCTGGTATAGAGGTCCTGGATGGCAGGAAACTTGGCTCCAGTGATATACTGGGCCGTACGCACTACTCTCTGTAGTGGCTTGCGGTCAGAAGCCAAGCAGTTGCCAATCCAGGCAGTGATGCAACCAGTGCAACCATGCTCTCGGTGGTGCAGCTGTAGAACCTTTTGAGGATCTGAGGACCCATGCCAAATCTTTTCAGTCTCCTGAGGTGGGGAATAGGCTTTGTCGTGCCCTCTTCACGACTGTCTTAGTGTATTTGGAGCATGGTAGTTTGTTGGTGATGTGAACGTGAAACTCCCGACCCGCTACACTACCGCCGTCGATGAGAATGGGGCCCTCCTTTTCCAGTAGTCCACAATCATCTCCTTTGTCTTGATCACATTGAAGGAGATGTTGTTGTCCTTGCACCACACGACCAGATCATTAGAATGGATGGAATATGCATAGTGCATGGAGGGAGATCTATAATTGTTTACAGGCTGACCAGGTTACCCAGAATACTGTCTCTGGTCAGGGGACTTCTAGAAACAGAATGAGAAAACAGAGAATTACGCAAAATTGAACTAAACACAGCCTTGCTCATTTGTCTTCGAAAGTTTGTTGTTTGTACCCTCGTTTCTTTCCGCAAACTGCCGAGCCAGGCACTGAATCCTTTTATTGATTTCACAGCTTCACAGGTGAATGTTCCGGCTGATTTCACACCGCCACCTCTGGGAGAAAGTGCTAATGGCACACCACTGGACGAGCTGCTGAGACAGATTGGTAACTAAAAAGGGCACAGGAAATTAAAGAGTCACATTGGACCCAAATGACTGTTTATACTAAATCTGAACAAAGGCAAAAAAGAGAAAATGATAGAAAATCTGAATAGTTACCTCAGCCTCCTGTATTTGTTCATCAACACTTTTCTTCATTATTGAGGCTCCATCTTCAATCACAGCCTCCTAACTAATACCACTAAGCCATGAATCTCTCCAGCCTCTTCACACATGAATGCATGCGTATGGAGGGGCAAACACACACAAACACTCACACACAGACTCGTAACCCTCAGAGACCAAGCTCAATATCACAGACTGAACATTCTTACTACTCAGGCAGATCTGCCTTCATTTTACCAAATGCAGGGTGTCCTATATGCTCCACCGGTGGGAATATCAATAGCCAGCTATAGTATTAGCAAAAATCAATACAGTAGAGTACATGAGTACAAATCTCTCTCCCCAGACTATTGGGTCCCTTTGATATATAGTCACAGTGACACACATCCTAGCTGCTCTTATTCTGCACTCTCCTAAATCATATGCTTGGTGATCAACGGACCGTGTGACCTAAATAACAATGAAATGGTTCTGTCCATTGATGCCCAGCTTATAAGACATCTTCAAAGAACTACAAAGACAGTGTACTATATCATGTCATAAATGGAACATTCATGTATGCTTTATTACATCTATTCTGGGGCACCCCCCCCCCCATTTGGTTACAGTATGGAGCATAGAATCCATGTAACTAGTTAAATGAGGCACCACTAAGCATGTGCTCATCCCTACATGCTTGGGGGCTTTCATGCTCTGCTGGACTTACACTTCAGCTAAGCAAAGACAAATGCTGTAGTCCCAATACAGTTTCCAAGATATGTAACTTTCAAAATACAGAAATCAACCCAAAATGCAAAATGCATCATATGGCGATGGTTTTCTATATTTTCAAAAAGTTACATATCCTGAAAACATTTTGGGACTATGTCACCCATGGATTAATGAACCAAATACCAAAAAATTGTGGTGGAGTTTTCCTTTAATTATTAATGTCCATTTAATGCGTTTTAGCTAGCATTTTCCATCCACAGGCTATTTTGTTTCAGTATGCCTGAAGACAAAACAATTCTCAGATAATACAACATTTTTTCCCTCTTTACTTTTAGCTATATTCAGCACTCGGATCACCTGCTCTTTCTTAGAGGTTGTTGCCAGAGTTTTTACTTGGTTTGGAATGCACTTGCTCGTCAGTGACCCGGAGTGTTTAATTCACCACGATTCATAATTGTTTTCAGTATCTACTCTATAAAAGAACAAGCAGCCACAGAAAATATGCATCATTATCTCCATTTCATTCCAACATCCTCTTTCTCCTCCGTGGCATTTCTGTGTGCATACGATTCATTCTGAGCATAATCACTCGATACACAGCAGATCAAAGTAATCTCCATGGGGCCTCTGATACAATAGATACATCCCTCCCAGCTAATTATTGATTGGTTGAAACTGGAAATATACACTGTCTATATGGGTGTTGTTTTCCTAAGAAACAGGCTTGGTGTAGAAAGTATATTCATAGTTGCAATCTTTGTTTTCCAATGATGTAATGCATGTCTTGTTTATTTGTCTTTCTGATTAAGATTCAAGATAATGGTATGCATGCAATGTTTAGTATTCCACTTCTTAATTTCCATATTGAATTGCTAAAATGTACACTACCGTTTAAGTTTGGGGTCACTTAGAATTGTTCTTGTTTTTGAAAGAAAAGTACTAATAACTACTAACTACTTAATATAACATCAAATTGATCAGAAATAGAGTGTAGACATAGTTAATGTTGTAAATGACAATTATAGCTGTAAATGGCTGATTTTTTAAATGTAATATCTACATAGGCGTACAGAGGCCCATTGTCAGCAACCATCATTCATGTGTTCCAATGGCACGTTGTGTTAGCTAATCCAAGTTTATAATTTTAAATGGCTAATTGATCATTTGAAAACATTTTGTAATTATGTAAGCACAGCTGAAAACTGTTGTACTGATTAAAGAAGTAATAAAACTGTCCTTGAGACTAGTTGAGTATCTAGAGCATCAGCATTTGTGGGTTCGATTACAGGCTCAAAATTGCTAGAAACAAAGAACTTTCTCCTGAAATTCGTCAGTCTATTCTTGTTCTGAGAAATGAAGGCTATTGAACGTGAGAAATTGCCGAAGATCTTGTACAAGGCTGTGTACTGCTCCCTTCACAGAACAGTGCAAACTGGCGCTAACCAGAATAGAAAGAGGAGTGGGAGGCCCCGGTGCACAACTGAACAAGAGGACAAGTACGTTAGAGTGTCTAGTTTGAGAAACAGACGCAGTTCTCAACTGGCAGCTACATTAAATAGTACCCTCAAAACACCAGTCTCAACATCAACAGTGAAGAGGCGACTCAGGGATGCTGGCCTTCTCGGCAGAGTTGCAAAGAAAAGGCCATATCTCAGACTGGCCAATAAAAATAAGAGATTAAGATGTGCAAAAGAACACAGACACTGGACAGAGGAACTCTACCTAGAAGGCCATCATCCCGGAGTCGCCTCTTCACTTTCTTCCTCTGATACCCATGATAAGACGGATGCATGCAGGTCCCCCACGCAACCAACCACATGATTCACAGAGTTCATTATCAGTGGATTTGTATTGTCTGTCATCTAATAAGTTTGGAGACATTATCCACAGTACAGTTAATAGAACACTCTGTTCAGTTTTACTCCTTTACACTGTAAAATGAAATAGCACATGCACCTGATAGTCGAGTCTATTTGATATGGACAGCTGGTTTTCCTTTCCTGACCATTTGGATTCTGGAAGTTGGCAAAAATACCATTTATTACTAATCAAATAATACAGGAGTATTCAGGGCTAAGTCTGAAAATGCCAACACTATTTAAATCCAGTCCATTTCAATTCCGCCAAGTAAATAGTGGCACCTGATATTGTACTGCATTAAATCCTAAGGAAATTATGAATTCTTCCTAGAACTAATCAGTTCTAATCACCATGATTGCACTAAGCAGAAAATTAATCTAATTCTCATTTAAAGCAGCTGCCAGTTATTTAAGGAGTGACTTCCCATGTCTCTCTAGGCTATGGTTAATTAAAATGGGAAGGGAAGGGGGTGTATTTAAGGATTTGCAGTCAGTAATTCAGGTCAACCTATTATACCATTTTTTTATTGTAAAATTATATGAATAACCTTATCAAACAACTGTACTGATATCAGTGAAGAGTAAAGGTGCTAAGATTAATCTACAGCATCACAACCTCCAATTCAGTTTCAAGGTCATAGAGTAGATTGAGCAAGTTACAGTTTATACTGTATTTTCAATGAAAGACATACCCTAGTTGAAGTACTGTATGTGCAATAATAGCCTTCCTTACTTGGTATTTGTGATTGTAGCCTTGACCTGCTAGATTTTCCAACACACCTCAACATTGCGTATAACCTTACAGTTCTGGCACTGCTACATTGTAAGTAGCCTAACAAGCAGACAGAGATGTGCAGACAAAGAATAGATGAGGCTTGAAAAATGTGTAACAGTGACTGCAGCTACACAAGGGGTCTCTGTTGTTTGGTCCAGCCACTGGCGGCTTGCTTGACTAGCCTGGCTGGCTAATCGCGATAGATGAAGCAACTTTCTATCAGCTCTGACCTAATTGGCAGAGCCCACAGTCCCGTGCTGGAAGCCAGACGGAGCACAATGCTGTCATTGTCAGGGCCCGGGCCCTAGTCTTGTTGTCATTCTGTTGGCTAGAGCAGGAGAAGCAAACACACAGCTCCCCCAGTGCCCCGCAACCAACACTCCCCCCAAAAAACACATTTTCCCATGTCTTGGAGGCAGACTTTCCGTCACGTCAATCATAATGTGGAGCAATGTGTCAGATAAAAGAAGCCTGTAGGCTTTGCCTTTATGTTTTGATTGGAACCCTGACTGTATAGATTCTCATACCATACTGGTCCTTCTGTAGCTCAGTTGGTAGAGCATGGCACTTGTAACGCCAGGGTAGTGGGTTCAATTCCCGGGACCACCCATACGTAGAATGTATGCACACATGACTGTAAGTCACTTTGGATAAAAGTGTCTGCTAAATGGCATATATTATTATTATATTATTGCATAGAATACACACAAAAAGCAGGGAAACACACACACTAGTGTTAAACCCATGGTATGATATCCATAACACCTTATATATTTTTGGTTCATTGATTTGATAGTAAGAACATTCATATGTTTCATAATACTTTCCTGCTGCACTGGAAATGTCAAAAAAATATGGACTTATGAGCAATGAGATCTGATTCAAATCTGAGTACACATAGCAACGTGAGTCTCATGCTCCTAAAGTAGAAAAACATTTTTTTTACTATGCAATAAAACAAATGTGCTGCTGTAATCATTTTGTATGGAGCCATATGGTGAAAATTGCCTACAAAATCATTAGTGGGACTGTCAAGGTATTGAGAGAGACATATATATCTGTTATAGAGTAAATGCAAAAATATGCTGCATAGCATTATTCACCAAATGTGCACCATGGGATCAACGATTTTACATTTGAAAGACAAATCAGGCTCCAAGTTCAGCTATGAAAATGCAAATAATTTGAGGGAGCCCAATCTTCACCATAGACTCAAACTGGCAACATGAGGATACAAAGGATTTACATTGCTTAGCACAGTTTTGTAAATCTGAGAATTTAGGAAATATTAGTGCCCTTAATAGAACTTAAAGCTGTAACAGTTTATATTTGTGCAGTTTAACTATGATCCAAAACAAACTTTGGAAGAAAATATGAAGATAACTGCAGTAATCTTATACAAGTACTTTATCTATGTCACGCCTTGGTCATTGTATTTTGTGTTTTTGTTATATGTTTGGGTAGGCCAGGGTGTGACATGGGTTTATGTGTTGGGTTCGTATTGGGGTTTTATTAACATTGGGATTGTGTATGATTAGGGGTGTGTCTAGTTAGGCTTGGCTGCCTGAGGCGGTTCTCAATTGGAGTCAGGTGATTCTCGTTGTCTCGGATTGGGAACCGTATTTAGGTAGCCTGAGTTCACTTTGTATTTTGTGGGTGTTTGTTCCTGTCTCTGTGTTGTAGTCACCAGATAGGCTGTAATTAGTTTCACGTTCCGTTCTGTTGTTTTGTATTTAGTATTCAGTTATTTTCATGTACCGCGTCTTCCTTCATTAAAGTCATGAGTAACCTACACGCTGCATTTCGGTCCGACTCTCTTTCTTCAACAGACGAACGTCGTTACAGAAACACCCACCTCTCACGGACCGAGCAGCGTGTAAACTGGCAACGACGTAGACAGCTGGAGCAGAAAAAGGAGGACGAATTATTTCGGAGAATGGACATGGGAAGACGTGTTGGATGGTAAAGGTTGTTACACTTGGGAGGAGATATTGGCCGGAAGAGATCGCCCCCCTTGGGAACAGGTGGAGGCACTAAGGAGAGCAGAGGCAGCCGGAGATAGGAGCCAACGATACGAGGGAACACGGTTGGCAAGGAAACCTGGAAAGCAGCCCAAAAAAATTATTGGGGGGGAGGCTAGAAGGGAGAATAGTTATGCCAGGTAGGAGACCTGCGCAAACTCCCTGTGCTCACCGTTGGGCTAGAGAGACCGGGCAGGCACTGTGTTATGCTATGGAGCGCACAGTGTTTTCAGTGCAGGAGCATAGCCTGGTGCGGCACATACCAGCTCTTCCTATTGGCCGGGCTAGAGTGGGCATCGAGCCAGGTAAGCTTGGGCAGGCTCGGTGCTCAAGAACTCCAGTGCGCCTGCACGGTCCGGTCTATTCAGAGCCACCTCTACACACCAGTCCTCCGGTAGCAACTCCCCGCACCAGGCTTCCTGTGCGTGTCCTCGATCCAGTACCACCAGTTCCAGCACCACGCACCAGGCCTCCAGTGCGCCTCGCCAGTTCAGCGCAGCCAGCACTTTTCTCCTCTCCTGCGCTGTCGGAGTCTCCCTCCTGTTTAGCGCAGCCAGAGCCTTTCTCCTCTCCTGTGCTGCCGGAGTCTCCCTCCTGTTTAGCGCAGCCAGAGCCTTTCTCCTCTCCTGCGCTGCCGGAGTCTCCCGTCTGCCCAGCGCCGCCAGTGCTCCCAGTCTGCCCAGCACCGCCAGTGCTCCCAGTCTGCCAAGCGCCGCCAGTGCTCCCAGTCTGCCCAGCGCCGCCAGTGCTCCCAGTCTGCCCAGCATCGTCAGTGCTCCCAGTCTGCCCAGCGCCGCCAGTGCTCCCAGTCTGCCCAGCGCCGCCAGTGCTCCCAGTCTGCCCAGCGCCGCCAGTGCTCCCAGTCTGCCCAGCGCCGCCAGTGCTCCCAGTCTGCCAAGCGCCGCCAGTGCTCCCAGTCTGCCCAGCGCCGCCAGTGCTCCCAGTCTGCCCAGCGCCGCCAGTGCTCCCAGTCTGCCCAGCGCCGCCAGTGCTCCCAGTCTGCCCAGCGCCGCCAGTGCTCCCAGTCTGCCCAGCGCCGCCAGTGCTCCCAGTCTGCCCAGCGCCGCCAGTGCTCCCAGTCTGCCCAGCGCCGCCAGTGCTCCCAGTCTGCCAAGCGCCGCCAGTGCTCCCAGTCTGCCCAGCGCCGCCAGTGCTCCCAGTCTGCCCAGCGCCGCCAGTGCTCCCAGTCTGCCCAGCGCCGCCAGTGCTCCCAGTCTGCCCAGCGCCGCCAGTGCCGCCAGTCAGCCCAGCGCCGCCAGTGCCGCCAGTCAGCCCAGCGCCGCCAGACAACCAGTCTCTTCCAGATCTGCCCGACAACCAGTCTCTTCCAGATCTGCCCGACAACCAGTCTCTTCCAGATCTGCCAGACAACCAGTCTCTTCCAGTTCCGCCAGCCAGCCATGATTTACCGGAGCCTACTACCTGCCTGAGCTTCATCTCAGTACTAGGCTTCCTCTCAGTACTGGGCTTCCTCTCAGTACTGGGCTTCCTCTCAGTACTGGGCTTCCCCTCTGTCCCGAGCTGCCCCTCTGTCCCGAGCTGCCCCTCTGTCCCGAGCTGCCCCTCTGTCCCGAGCTCCCCCTCTGTCACGAGCTGCTCCTCAGTTATGTGGGGATCTGGGTGAGGACTATTAGGCCATGGTCGGCAGAGAGGGTGGATTATCCCAGGACGCGAAGGGGAGGAACTAGGACATTAATGGAGTGGGGTCCACGTCCCGAGCCTGAACCGCCACCATGGACAGACGCTCACCCGGACCCTCCCTATGCTCTTGAGGTGCGTCCGGGAGTCCGCACCTTGGGGGGGGGTTCTGTCATGCCTTGGTCATTGTATTTTGTGTTTTTGTTATATGTTTGGGTAGGCCAGGGTGTGACATGGGTTTATGTGTTGGGTTTGTATTGGGGTTTTATTAGCATTGGGATTGTGTATGATTAGGGGTGTGTCTAGTTAGGCTTGGCTGCCTGAGGCGGTTCTCAATTGGAGTCAGGTGATTCTTGTTGTCTCGGATTGGGAACCGTATTTAGGTAGCCTGAGTTCACTTTGTATTTTGTGGGTGTTTGTTCCTGTGTTGTAGTCACCAGATAGGCTGTAATTAGTTTCACATTCCGTTCTGTTGTTTTTGTATTTAGATTCAGTTATTTCATGTACCGCGATTCCTTCATTAAAGTCATGAATAACCTACACGCTGCATTTCGGTCCGACTCTCTTTCAACAGACGAACGCCGTTACAATCTAATTAATTAACACATTTAAAAAATATTTATACTTTCTAATCCCTTGAAGCCCTTTTCACCATGTTATAACTTTTATCACATTTTGTTTTCATAAAAATATAACAGAACCATACAAGAAGAAGAAAAGTACTAGTGTAAGTCCTCTCCTGGTATTGAGATGAGCTTGAAGTATGAAGATGCAGTGGTGAAGTCAGCTGTGTTGGCCTTCCTCTCTCTCTTCACAGAGGGTGGGGCTGAGGGGGTGAAGAGGAAAGGAGGGTTATTATCGGATTCTGACTCATGCCTCACTCGATAAGTCAATGCCGCAGGCTTCGCGGGTCACTGTGCTTGGGATATAAGGCCAGGATTAGATGTTTTGATATCCCTCACATTCCCTTTCTGTGAGCAATTGAAATCACTGGAATTACCTTGTTTTTTTTATTTCACCTTTATTTAACCAGGTAGGCTAGTTGAGAACAAGTTCTCATTTGCAACTGCGACCTGGCCAAGATAAAGCATGTACATTAGACACACTACCAGTACTAGCTGTGGCAGTTTCTACAGGAGCATGTGCAATAATGTCTGTTTGTTTTGCTTATTTCCTCTGTCATTAAATGTTTGAACAATTGGTTAATCAGTATTGAATACAGTCATATACAGGAGAAAAATGGTTCTAATGCATTTTCAATTCTGATTATTTTGCAGGAGAGAAATGTTAAAACATCTTATTGTAGGATATGCAGTATGTTTGAATTGTGTCCTTTGGTGCTCCTTCTACACTGAGTGTACACGGCATTAGGAACACCTGCTCTTTCAATGACATAGACTGACCAGGTGAAAGCTATGATCCCTTATTGATGTCACTTCAGTCAGTGTCGATGAAGGGGAGGAGACAGCTTAAAGAAGGATTTTTAAGTCTTGAGACATGGATTTTGTATGTGAGGGTGAATGGGCAAGACACAATATTTAACCGCATTTGAATGGGGTATGGTAGTAAGTGCCAGGCAAACCAGTTTGTGTTAAGAACAGCTGGCTTTTTCACGCTCAACAGATTTCTGTGTATGAAAAATGGTCCACCACCCAAAGGACATCCAGCCAACTTGACACAACAGGCTAGCATCCCTGTGGAACACTTTTGACACCTTGTAGCAACTCAATAGTAGGAAGGTGTTTCTAATGTTTGGTATACTCAGAGGCCAACCAGTCTTGCTATTTTCACACCACCAATTGAAACATGGGCTATATTTCAACATCATCATCTTAGTGTCCTTTTTTGAGTAGAATGGATGGAGCAAAAGCTTCATATCTGACTTTTAAATGCTTTACTTTGACATTTAGTGAGGAAGAAAGACAGAATAAAAACTCTCGAGATACTTAAAAAAGTTCCCTGAAACCTTTGACTTAATTAATGTACAGTTGAAGTCGGAAGTTTACAAAAAAATACATTTTTAGTTTTTCAACCACTCCACAAATTTCTTAATAACAAACTATAGTTTTGGCAAGTCGGTTAGGACATCTACTTTGTGCACGACACTGTCACGGTTCATGAATCCACTGCCTCCCTCTCTCTTTCTTTCTCTCTCTCTCTCTCTCTCTCTCTCTCTCTCTCTCTCTCTCTCTCTCTCTCTCTCTCTCTCTCTCTCTCTCTCTCTCCCATGTTTGTGTGGGCGTGGTTCCCAATCTCGGCCTGATTGTCTGCGCCAGCTGGAACCACTTATCTTCCCTTTATATGTTCTGTAACCAGTGTTTCTTGTTGTCAGATCGTTGTTACTTCCCTGAGGCTGTGTCGTTACTTCCCTGAGGCTGTGTCGTTACTTCCCTGAGGCTGTGTCGTTACTTCCCTGAGGCTGTGTCGTTACTTCCCTGAGGCTGTGTCGTTACTTCCCTGAGGCTGTGTCGTTACTTCCCTGAGGTTGTGTCGTTACTTCCCTGAGGTTGTGTCGTGTGTCAGTGCTCATCTCTCGCCGCCCTTGTGTGGATTATCTGCTGTGCTCCTTCCTTCCCATCCGGACACACTCCCGTGGATTTCTCAGCACACTATCATCCGGAAGAAGCGCCCTAGTCCCTGGGTCGGATTCCGTCTGAGTACAGTCTGTCTGTCCTGTTGCTGATGTAAATTGTATTCATTAAACCATCGTTGCTTGCATCTTGCATCCGCCTCTGTATTGTCACAGAACGATCTGACCAGACCATGGATGCAGCGAGTTCAACGTGTCTGACCGAATTCATTTCCCGCAGTATCACGAGAATGGATCATCAAGAGGAGAACGTCTCCAGCACAGGTCGGGCAGTACAAGCCATTGCGACGCAGGTATCCCAGCTGACCCAACAATTACAACATCTGAGGGGTTCCGCTGCGCCACCTACACCGGCAGTTCAACCCGCCCCGCCAGAGCCGGATTTCCAGCTAGAGCCACGGCTACCGACACCAGAGGGTTATTCAGGTGATCCTGACTATTGCAGAGCTTTTCTTACGATATGTTCCATGCATTTCTCGTTGCAGCCACGGACCTTCAACCGTGAACAGTCTAAGGTAGCATTCGTACTCACACTGCTATCAGGCAAAGCGGCTCTTTGGGGAACGGCGGTGTGGGCGAACCAGGACCCATGCTGCACCTCTTTCCAGACACTCTCCGAGGAGATGAGAAGGGTTTTCGATCGGGCCGTGGCGGGTAGAGAGGCGGCCAGACTACTCGCTGACCTTCGCCAAGGAGACCGTTCCGTATCGGAATACTCCATCCAATTCCGCACTCTGGCCGCAGAGTGTCAGTGGAATGAGGAGGCGCAGTGGGACATGTTCCTGCATGGGCTGGAGGACCGGATCCAGAAGGAGATTTATGTTTTGGACCTTCCCAGGAGTTTAAATGGACCAGTGGAACTAGCCTTGAGGGTCGACGCTCGTCTGAGTCGTATTGGCCGCCGAGCATGCCCTAACAGACCGTATAACGACACGGAGGGCTGGCATGCCAGTGGCGGGAACACGGCCAGTTCAGCCTCCGCTCATGAACCCATGCAGCTGGGGAGAGCTCGACTCTCTCGAGAAGAGAGGGAGAGGCGGAGATCCCAAGGACTCTGTCTCTACTGTGGTAGAGCGGGCCATTTTATCCACTCCTGCCCGGTAAAAGATCAGGCCCGGTAGTAAGCATGAGGCTACTATCGGGTGGTGTCACCACAGAGAAGACCTCATCATCTACTCTCCTCCCGGTAAGACTAAGATGGGCCACCCACACGCACGACACCCAAGCCTTACTGGACTCAGGAGCAGAGGGTAATTTTATGGACACCAAGCTCGCTCACAAACTCCAGATTCCTATCAACTCACTCACGCACAAGATATCCGTCAACGCTCTCAATGGTCAAGAACTCCCCAACATTTCTCACACCACTGAACCTATCACACTCATCACTTCTGGCAATCACACTGAGACACTATCATTTCTACTCATGGACTCACCCCTTGCACCATTAGTTCTCGGCCACCCTTGGCTCACCCAACACAACCCCAGAGTTGACTGGGTTCATAAATCTATATCCATGTGGAGTAACAAGTGTCTTGAGTCCTGTTTAGTGTCTGCTTGTTCATCTGTGTCTGATTCTGTGTTTCTAGAGGAGGCAGTGGATTTGTCTAACGTGCCCGTTGAATACCTTGACCTGAAGGAGGTGTTCAGTAAGTCCCGTGCTGCTTCTCTTCCTCCGCATCGTCCCTATGACTGTGCAATAGAATTATTGCCAGGTGAGTCTCCGCCTAAAGGCAAGTTATATTCACTCTCTGTTCCGGAGAGGGAGGCTATGGAGAGATACATCTCTGATTCTCTGGCATCTGGATTCATTCGTCCTTCCTCTTCTCCAGCGGGGCGGGGTTCTTCTTTGTGGGGAAGAAGGACGGATCTCTGCGTCCTTGCGTTGATTACCGTGGGTTGAATAACATCACAGTGAAGAATACCTATCCCTTACCGTTGATGTCCTCAGCCTTTGAAAGGTTACAGGGAGCATCCGTGTTCACTAAGTTGGATTTACGTAATGCATATCATTTGGTTCGCATAAGGGGGGGGGGGGGGGGGGCGAATGGAAGACCGTGTTTAACACCCCCAGGGGGCACTTCGAATATTTGGTCATGCCTTTTGGGCTATCCAACTCCCCAGTGGTTTTCCAGGCACTCGCCAATGATGTGCTGAGAGATATGATTGATCAGTTCATATATGTTTACCTGGATGACATACTGATTTTTTCTTCTTCTCTCCAGGAACACGTTCAGCACGTCAGACGAGTGCTTCAGAGGTTGTTGGAGAATGGACTTTTTGTCAAGGCGGAGAAATGCATTTTTCATGCACAATCCGTTCCATTCCTAGGTTACATCGTCTCGACTGAAGGTATTCGCATGGATCCTGACAAGGTTAAGGCTGTGGTGGATTGGCCTAGCCCAGATTCCCGTAAGGCCCTACAGAGGTTTCTGGGATTCGCCAATTTCTACCGGCGTTTCGTTCGCAACTTTAGTCAGATAGTCGCTCCTCTTACCGCCTTAACCTCCCCCAGAGTGACGTTCAGGTGGTCCGATACAGCCGAGGCTGCATTCGCCAAACTCAAGAGCCGCTTTGTTTCGGCTCCCATCCTCATAGCTCCCGATCCCTCGCGTCAGTTTGTGGTGGAGGTGGACGCTTCAGGGGTGGCGGTCCGGCTCAAGCTTCCTCCGGCATATAGGAGAATTCATCCTACCTTTCATGTGTCTAAAATAAAACCTGTGTTTCAGGCACGCATTAACCCGCCGGTCCCGGTTCCCCCGCCGCCACGACTTGTTGATGGGGAACCCACCTTTTCTGTCAATCGTATTTTGGACTCTAGAAGGAGGGGACGCGGATTCCAGTACCTGGTGGACTGGGAGGGTTACGGCCCGGAGGAGAGAAGTTGGGTACCTGCTAGGGACATTCTGGATCACTCCCTTATCGATGATTTCAATCGACAGGTAAATTCGCCTGGGAACGCCAAGAGGCATTCCTAGGGGGGGGGTATTGTCACGGTTCATGAATCCACTGCCTCCCTCTCTCTTTCTCTTTCTCTCTCTTTCTCTTTCTCTCTCTCTCTCTCTCTCTCTCTCTCTCTCTCTCTCTCTCTCCCATGTTTGTGTGGGCGTGGTTCCCAATCTCGGCCTGATTGTCTGCGCCAGCTGGAACCACTTATCTTCCCTTTATATGTTCTGTAACCAGTGTTTCTTGTTGTCAGATCGTTGTTACTTCCCTGAGGTTGTGTCGTTACTTCCCTGAGGTTGTGTCGTTACTTCCCTGAGGTTGTGTCGTTACTTCCCTGAGGTTGTGTCGTGTGTCAGTGCTCATCTCTCGTCGCCCTTGTGTGGATTATCTGCTGTGCTCCTTCCTTCCCATCCGGACACACTCCCGTGGATTTCTCAGCACACTATCATCCGGAAGAAGCGCCCTAGTCCCTGGGTCGGATTCCGTCTGAGTACAGTCTGTCTGTCCTGTTGCTGATGTAAATTGTATTCATTAAACCATCGTTGCTTGCATCTTGCATCCGCCTCTGTATTGTCACAGACACAAGTAATTTTTCCAACAATTGATTACAGACAGATTATTTCATTTACAATTCACTGTATCACAATTTCAGTGGGTCAGAAGTTTACATACACTAAGTTGACTGTGCATTTAAACAGGTTGGAAAATTACAGAAAATTATGTCATGGCTTTAGAAGCTTCTGATAGGCTAATTGACATAATCTGAGTCAATTGGAGGTGTAACTGTGGATGTATTTCAAGGCCTACCTTCAAACTTAGTGGCTCGCTGCTTGACATGGGAAAACTAAAATGAATAAGCCAAGACATCAGAGAATAAATTGTAGAACTTCACAAGTCTAGTTCATCCTTGGGAGGAATTTCCAAATGCCTGAAGGTACCACATTCATCTGTACAAACAATAGAACGCAAGTATTAACACCATGGGACCATGCAGCCGTCATACTGCTCAGAAAGGAGACGCGTTCTGTCTCCTAGAGATGAACATACTTTGGTGTGAAAAGTGAAACTCAATCCCAGAAGAACAGCAAAGGACCTTGTGAAGATGCTGGAGGAAACAGGTACAAAAATATCTATATCCACAGTAAAACGAGTCCTACATCAAAATTACCTGAAAGGCCCCATGCTTTCCTCCAAAGTTGTGGCAAAATTGCTTAAGGACAACAAAGTCAAGGTATTGGAGTGGCGTCACAAAGCCCTGACCTCAAGCCCATTGAAAATGTGTGGGCAGAACTTAAAAAGTGTGTGCGAGCAAGGAGCCCTACAAACCTGACACCAGCTCTGTCAGGACGAATGGGCCAAAGTTCACCCAACATATTGTGGGAAGCTTGTGGAAAGCTACCCGAAATGTTTGACACAATTTATAGGCAATGCTACCAAATACTAATTGAGTGTATGTAACTTTCTGACACACTGGGAATGTGGTGAAAGAAATAAAAGCTGAAATAGATAATTCGCTACTATTATTCTGATATTTCATATTCTTAAAATAAAGTGGTTATCCTAACTGACCTAAGACACAGAATTTTTACGAGGATTAAATGTCAGGAATTGTGAAAGACTGACTTTAAATGTATTTGGCTAAGATGTACGTAAACGCCCGACTTCAACTGTACCTTCCTCATCAGTATCCATCCTGCAATAAAATGGTGGCAAATGATTCTCTCTCTGAAGTGAATTGATACTGCGTACGATTGGGATCTGTCCTGTCTTAGTAATAGCATGGACGTCATCTCACAGAATGGGATGGTGACTAATTGGAGCAGATGCCAGTTGGGACAGGAGTCCTTGTTAACTTAGGGATTGGATCTTTGCTGGCGGCATCAACATCGACAACATCGGGGAAATTGGAGCGCGCCAAATTCAAATCACAAAATCGTAATATTAAACATTCATGAACATACAAGTGTCTTACATCATTTAAAAGCTTCATTTCCTGTTAATTAATCCAACTGATTAATCAATGCATACCATGAGATTATCTAAGGACAGTGCCCCACATCAAAATACTCTTTCAACCTACTCCGGCTTCACAATCACAAATAGCGATAAAATAAACCACTTATCTTTGAAGATCGTCCTCTGTTTGCAATCCCAAGGGTCCCAGCTACACAATGACTGTTCGTTTTGTTCGATAAAGTCCTTCTTTATATCCAGAAAGGTCTATTTAGTTGGCGCCATTGATTTCAGTCATCCATTGATTTCAGTAATCCAACATGCATACAAAGGAATCCAAAAAGCTACCAATAAACTTCATCCAAACAATGTTTCTAATCAATCCTCGGGTACCCTAATATGTAAATAAATGATAATATTTCAGACGGAAAGAACGGTGTTCAATAGAAAAGGAAAATAACAAAGAGCGCACCCTCATTCATGCGCGCCAAAAGCCTACCTTTCCTGATGAGAACACCTTGGATAAACTACAACTACTTGTTCGTTTTTCAAGAAACAAGCCTACAACCCTGTATAAAGACTGTTGACATCTAGTAAAAGCCATAGGAACTGCAATCTGGGATATTTTTTTTGTATATCCAATAGGTTTGCATTGAAAAGGCCTGTGACCTCCCCAAACATATTTCCGGATGGATTTTCCTTGAGTTTTCGCCTGCCATATCAGTTATGTTATACACACAGGCATTATTTTAACAGTTATAGAAACGTCAGAGTGTTTTCTATCCAATTAGAAACAGAGAAACAAAATTCAGGATACTGCCCCCGTAGTCTTAAGAAGATTTATTTAATGAGTTATAAAGCAAGAATGTATGGCATTCATTAGAAGGGGACATAGTCAGGGCATAGGATGACATGGTCTGAGATGTACTGTACTGCACAGTATGTACAGTCGTGGCCAAAAGTTACGAGACACAAAATGTATACATTTTATTAATCTTCAAAAATGTATTAATTTTCATAAATTCTGCTGCCTCAATTTCTAAGATGGCAATTGCATATACTCCAGAATGTTATGAAGAGTGATCAGATTAATTGCAAAGTCCCTCTTTGCCATGCAAATGAACTGTATCCTCCAAAAAACATTTCCATTGCATTTCAGCCTGGCCACAAAAGGACCAGCTGAAATCATGTCAGTGATTATCTCGTTAACTTCTCTAGGGTAGGGGGCAGCATTTGGAATTTTTTATGAAAAGCATGCCCAAATTAAACTGCCTTCTACTCAGGCCCGAAAGATATGATATGCATATAATTAGTAGATTTGGATAGAAAACACTCTAACGTTTCCAAAACTGTTAAAATAATGTCTGTGAGTATAACAGAACTGATTTGGCAGGTGAAAACCTGAGAAACATCCATTCAGGGAGTAGGATATTTTGTTGTTGTTGTAGTTTTCTATTCAAAGCCATTACAGTATCCATTATCATAGGACTCAAATTGCAGTTCCTATGCCTTCCACTAGATGTCAACAGTCTTTTTCAGGCTTGTATTCTGAAAAATGAGGGAGTAAAAGCAATCTGAATGAGTGGACCCTGCCGTGTCACAGAGTATTTCATACGCACGACCGAGAGAGTGCCTTTCTTGTTTACCTTTTATATTGACAACGTTGTTGTCCGGTTGAAATATTACCTATTATTTAGGCTAAAAACAACGTGAGGCTTAAATATAAACATTGTTTGACATGTTTCTATGAACTTTATGGATACAATTTCGATTTTTTTGTCTGCCTGTTGTGACTGCATTTGAGCCTGTGGATTACTGAAGAAAATGTGCAAACAAACGGAGGTTTTCGGATATAAAGAGAGACTTTATCGAACAAAAGGAACATTTATTGAATAAATGAATGTCTTCTGAGTGCAAACATATGAAGATCATCAAAAGTAAGTGATTAATTTTATCTCTACTTGTGTAACTCTTCTACTTGGCTGGTTACTGTTTGTAATGATTTGTCTGCTGGGCTATGTTCTCAAATAATTGTAAGGTATGCTTTCGCCGTAAAGCATTTTTATAATCTGACACCGTGGTTGGATTCACAAGAAGTTCATCTTTAAACCTATGTAAAATAGTTGTGTCTTTTCAAATTTTCATAATGAGTATTTCTGTATTTGATTTTGGCTCTCTGCAATCTCACTGAATGTAGGCCAGGTGGGACACTAGCATTCTACCTCTGTCAACCATGTTTACCTGCAAGGAAATATGTGACATCATCATTGCTTTGCTCAAAAAGAGCTTCACAGTCAAGGATATTGCTGCCAGTAAGATTGCACCTAAATCAACAATTTATTGGATCAATAACTTCAAGGAGAGCGGTTCAATTGTTGTGAAGAAGGCTTCAGGGTGCCCAAGAAACTCTAGCAAACGCCAGGACCATCTCCTAAAGTTGATTCAGCTGCAGGATCGGGGCACCACCATTACAGAGCTTGCTCAGGAATGGCAGCAGGCAGGTATGATGGCATCTGCACGCACAGTGAGGTGAAGACTTTTGGAGGATGGCCTGGTGTCAAGAAGGGCAGCAAACAAACCACTTCTCTCCAGGAAAAACATCAGGGACAGACTGATAGTCTGCAAAAGGTACAGGGATTGGACTGCTGAGGACTGGGATAAAGTCATTTTCTCTGATGAATCCACTTTCCGATTGTTTGGGGCATCCGGAAAAAAAGCTTGTCCAGAGAAGACAAGGTGAGCGCTACCATCAGTCCTGTGTCATGCCAACAGTAAAGCATTCTGAGACCATTCATGTGTGGGTTTGCTTCTCAAACAAGGGAGTGTGCTCACTCACAATTTTGCCTAAGAACACAGCCATTAATAAAGAATGGTACCAACACATCCTCAGAGAGCAACTTCTCCCAACCATCCAGGAACAGTTTGGTGACAAACAATGCCTTTTCCAGCATGATGGAACACCTTGCCATAAGGCAAAGAAGTTAACTGACAGCATACCAGGGCGGATTGCAGAGGTCTTGAAAAAGAAGGGTCAACACTGCAAATATTGACTCTTTGCATCAACTGCATGTAATTGTCAATAAAAAGCCTTTAACACTTATGAAAAACTTGTAATTATACTTCAGTATTCCATAGTAACATCTGGCAAAAATATCTAAAGACACTGAAGCAGCAAACTTTGTGGAAATTAATATTTGTGTCATTCTCAAAACTTTTGGCCACAACTGTACATCAAAGAGAGCAAATGAGATAATGGCACCATAGAGTGAGACATCATTTACAGTTTCAGTGTCCAACCTTTCTAGTGTAGGCCCCCATTTTCTCATTGTAAAAGAAAATAACTTGTAGTAAAGGGATTCCATTCCATCCAATGAGACATTCGATGGATGTATCACCTGTGAGTTGTTCTGGCAGAGAGGAGGAGCACTAAACACATTTAAGAGGCATAATGGTATTGACCTGTCAACAACAACTTCCATTATTAGTACAACAGATCAATGTCAACAAAGCCTCACTGTTTTTAGCCTGGGACACTATATCATCCCTAGAGATTAACCACCATGTTGTTCCTTTCTGTTTACCTCAGAGACAGTCAGGAGCATATCTTCTTGGGCCAGTACATCTATAAGTCTGTTTTTTGTGTGTTTGTTTATATATTTGCTTGTTTGTTTATTTGCTTGTTTGTTTATTTGCTTGATGAATACAGTAATTCTAAAATAATTCTTGTTTGTCCAATGAGGGTATTACCATTGACTCATATTGAAGGTCTGGTTATAAGAGTCCTACTCCATAGAAGACATTAAATAATGAATGCGGATCTGGCACCCCAGTTATGGTGATTTAGATGGCCTATGGATGGAGATGAGATTGGTCCAAACAAATTAACAGTCTTCTAGAAAACAAAAGGGGGATCATTTACTGGATAATATATGCAGCACAGTCTTGAGACAATGTTATTAATATGCAAACTCCATTTTCAATGTGTGCCTCACAGCACTGTAAACATTTCAATTTACTTTGTAGCAGTGACCATGTTTAAATATTGGTTCTGGGACAATTTTCATAATTCATTCACTAGCACTTAATGCATGCCATGTATGAAAGCTTTCGTTTTCTCCCTGGGTGATTCTCTGTCGTTCACAATATATAAATCTTGTTTGCATTGTAGTAATGTGCTCATGATTATGGAACAAAATAGAAAGCCTGACTTTGGAAGAGAGTGTTAATATTTCATTTGTCGAGGCAACTTTCTCTTAATTTGGTCTTCTGACGTCCTCCTTGAATGCTAACAAGCTGACATGCCCCTGCTTTTCCAATTATCAGAGTGACATTAAGGAATTCTGAGTGAGTGAGAGTGCGTAAAATGGGAAAGGGGAAAACATTTACACAAAAAAAATATAATTAAGTGCCATTTAGATGGGAAGAAATATTGCCATGCCATTGTTTTAATACGTGGAAAGGAGTTTGATTCAATTAGATTTACATAGTAGCAGAACTGTAGGCTTACTCTATGGTACTCTAGCAGTACAGAAAAGACTAATGCGTCCTTATTATTGTACTGTGCTGAATCAAATCATGCCTACTCACGTTTCCAGATCAGTTTAAGTTATTCAGTAGTTCATGTCACATGTCCTCGGATCATCATGGAACTAAATGCTCCTAAAATATCTTACAGGCTCTTCTTCATGAATCAATGTCCTTGCAAAGAGTCGTTGCAAAACAGTAATTTAGGGCACATAAAACAGCTGCATGTTCAGTTTTTAGCTGAAATTCAATGAAAAAACACTCAACTCAGTAAGTCTTTAAACTATGTACTGAGCGAGAACTCGATGTGCGTGTTCTTCTGGTCTGACCTATTCTTCTTTAGTTCCTCATAGGAACAGCTGTGTGTGGATGCAGCCAGGGTACATACAATGCTGAGAGCTCTTCCAGGAAACACTTTCAGGGGGTCATCATTAAACTCCAGTTAACAGCTGTGTATGGTCCTATTAGCCAAGCCCAGACTCTTTGTTTGCAGCTCTCTCTCGTATCCCAGAATGAAATGAGTACCTGTTCTGCCACCCAAAGACATCTGCTTTATACACTTACAAATGCTTCACAGATTCCTTTCAAATACATTGGTTAACAAGTTTCGCGGAGAGAACCTCTCAAACCTTATGTTATTCTGAAGTAGGTATCTATTTTGTTAAAGGAGTAGGAGTAGGGCTTTCGAACCAGTCATTGATTACCAATTATATGGGTGCTTGGTAGCATTGGCAATCATTACAGTTATCTACCTAATAATACAGTCACTCAAGCTGTTGATGATGTTTGCACAGACTGCTGGGCTCTGTGAATGGTATAACTTTATCTCAACCATGCATTTCCATGCACAATCCATAACTCACTTTATCCCCGACCAACAGTTTGCTGCTTTGTGAGCAATTGATGAGGCTGCTTTTGCGATTGCCAATATGCATAACGATAATGGCCGTGTAATGCGATGCACTATTTGCTTCTTATTATGGCGGGATGGATCTCAGAAGCCACACGGGGCACATCTATCAGGAAGAAGAGGGAAGGGGAAAATGCAGAGCCACATTCATCAAAAGGTGTCAGTGCCCCAAGTGCGCGCTCTCTCTCTCTCTCTCTCTCTCTCTCTCTCTCTCTCTCTCTCTCTCTCTCTCTCTCTCTCTCTCGACCCCATGGGTTCTTACAACAAGCACATATGCATCCAGCTGATTGGCTCCTGTCCCATATTTTCTATTCATGTTCCACAAGCTCAGCTGAAGATAGTAGCATATAAACTTTCCAAGTCTATAATACTTTTCTGAAGACTGATATCAAACTTTTGTTTGGACTGTGCCAGAGGTTGTTTACTTCTTACATATGAGCCTGCAGTACACTGAATAAAAATAGATTTTTACAACCTCAAACAAAAGCCAATAAGAGAGGGAAGGAGAGAGGGAGAGAGAGAAAATCAATAATTATCATGGCCATATTGCCTTATCAGAGGGTGCTTATGGATTCTCTTCCTGCCCTATGGGTTTCTTTATTGCAGGGCTAGTGCATGTAGAATCCCCTTTTGCAACATAGAATGGGAATTTTCTCATTACAGCAATAGGCTACTGATAAATAAGTCTTAATCAATGGCACCAGATTCTAATAAGATTGACCCCCCTCTTCAAATTGCATTGATCCCCAGTAAAAGGAGGGAAATAAACTACTGGTCAACAGGTGCATTGTTTTCCCTGAGTATTAATGTCTTCCCATTCCTTTAAAGGTGAGTCAGCAGTCTGTGTATTCCTCCTCTTCTGCAGTGGAGCGCATTTCGGTGCTGCCTGCCTGTCTGCCACAAACTCATTTTATAGCTCCCTCCATCCAGTGCCTCCGCAGATTGGCTGTCATTTGGAAATCCCTTGGTAAATGTTGAATAGAAATGTCTACTGAAGTCTATCCTGGAATGAATATAGGTGAAAAGAAGAACAAGAGGACCGCATGGCCAAGATACTGTACAGGTATGTGAGGAAGCTCATGTATCGCAACAAAATACTTTCTCCAACCCCCATCATTCTTTACCACATATTTATATTACATACTGTGAGTATTTTGTATGATTACAAATAACTACATGTACCCAACTTATGTATTAGTTGGCTATTAATATATCAGATGAGGAGTCTGAGTTTCCTCATTTATTACAATAAAAAGATTGCAGACAACTTTGTAGACCAAAGGACTATGCATTAATCACATTCAGTGCGTCCATTTTCAATATAACCTTTAAAGTCACCCTGTTCTGGACAGTTAATTATGAAGTTGGCATACTCTGCTGAGGCCTGTAATTCTCAAGATCAGGGCACAGGTCATTGACTTCAGACCGTTGAGCCAATGTAGTTGATCTTCATTTTTAATGCCATCTCCCATATACAGTACAGACATAAATGAATATGTTACCTAGATTATAGGAAACACCTACTAAAAGCTATCTTTTCAAGCAGATGAAATTACATGGGAACATTTTCGATCTGATACTACTTCTGCCACAGAAATGTATCAACGTTTTCCTCCTAGATGTGTGAGAGCATTGTTAACAGAAAGGTCATACTTGCTTGTTTACTGAAAATAAGACGTGAGGCAATGCTTTTTTGATCCTCCACTTCGAGGCAGGCCATCAGTTATAACCTTGCAGAGAGGGTTGAAAGTCATTTCTTGGAGCACAATGCCCTGGGATGATGTATCGATGGAATGAGGAGAAGTCAGGCCTGAGATGAGATGGGTTTAAAATGTTTCTTCCTTTCTGTGCAATGTCCCATATTGTGGAACAGTATTACCTACTGTATTTGTTTGGTTGCTTGTATTTACACACGTATGTCTTCATTTATTTAGTTATGGTGCTATATTACATCAATTCAAGCACATATAACAATCATATATCTTTCAAAACAAATAATGGCATAACCTTGTTATAACATTGCTATAACCTTGGTATAGCCGTTATTATTGAATCAGTCAAGCCTATAATACATATTTGATTGAATAGTGGCTCTAGCCCTTCAAATACTTAGACGACCCGAGCTGTGCATTGCTTAATCCCTGTAGTTATTGGCAAGACAAGATATGACATTGAGATAACACATTAAACTATGGTGGTGATTGGTGCAGGGGTGCCATAAACAATGACCATTATTTGACTGGTAAGAAAGACTAGCATGGAAAAAGCAATGTGTCTCCATGCTCTGGAGCACTGGGCTCATTATTATTATTTAAGGATAGAAAGAAAGCCCAGCGGACTTGAATGTTTTAAGAATCCCTGATTAATGAAACATTAATCATACATTTTGTAGGGGAACAGGAAGAGTTGTCACTTTCTATTTAGACCCAGGAGGAGGAGGAGTAGAGGATAGAGGATAAAGAGGAGGATGATTTGGGGGTGGATGTCAAGGGAGGAGTGGAGGAGGGGGCGGACCAATGGAAAATGGAAGGGAAAAGCACTTTGGAATTCATAAGATGTTGTCTTAGTCAGCCCCTTTGAAGATGCAAGGCCTCACCAGAGTAGGGAGGCAGCAGTACGACAAAGCAGGCACCATGCAAGGAAGTGTCAGCCTCACTTTGGAGCCAGTGATAGTGACAGGGACAGGTGACGCTTTAGTGTCTGACACAGTGTTTCTAATGGCTAGTCATGAAGAGACAAATCCCTGCAAAGTGCTGTTGCATGACCCAACTCACTTCTGAGTGGATTTGAAATAGCAGGGTGGTGGTAGATGACTTAATATGTGTGATAGCTCTGATATGTCGGCATCTTTGTGGCAAACCGTAAGAGGACGGCAAAAAAATTGTTGCTGGAATAAGAGAGTAAGGGAGCTCCAATGTGCTACTCATCGTACTGTTACCCCTGATTCCATTGAATTAAATGACTAATTATTAGATTTGCAAGTTAAAAAAGGAATTTAGAGTAAAGCACTTGCTTCCACATAAAGAAGCATTCCATATACTCTCAGAGCCAGGAGATTATTCAACCAACAATGCAGTTCAATATTTACTGAATAAAGTAAAGTAAAAAATTGAATAAAAAGTTACACAATAAAATAACAATAATGAGGCTATATACAGGGGGTACTGGTACCGAGTCAATGTGCGGGTGTACAGGTTAGTCCAAGGTAATTTGTGCATGTAAGTAAGGGTAAAGGGACTATGCATAGATAATCAACAGTGAGTAACAGCAGTGTACATACAAATGGGGGGGTCAATGTAAATAGTCCGGGTGGCCATTTGATTAACTGTTCAGCAGTCTCGTGGCTTGGGGTAGAAGCTGTTAAAGAAAGTCTATGACTCTGGGTGACTGGAGTCTGACAATTTTTTGGGCCTTCCTTTGACACCACCTAGTATATAGGTCCTAGATTGCAGGAAACTGGCCCCAAGGATGTACTGGGCCATACGAACTACCCTCTGCAGCGCTTTACTGTCGGATGTTGAGTAGTTGCCATACCAAGCGGTGATGCTTCTGGTCAGGATGCTCTCGATGGTGTAGCTGTAAAACTTCTCACCGAATCCGCCTATGTAACTGTTACGCCCTGGCCATAGAGAGGCTTTTATTCTCTATTTTGGTTAGGCCAGGGTGTGACTAGGGTGGGCATTCTATGGTCATTTTCTATGTTTTGTATTGCTTTGTTGTTTGGCCGGGTGTGGTTCTCAATCAGAGGTAGCTGTTTATCGTTGTCTCTGATTGAGAACCATACTTAGGTAGCGTTTTCCCACATGGGTTTTGTGGGTAGTTGTTTTCTGTTTTGTGTTTCTGCACCTGACAGGACTGTTTCGTTTTCATTCATTCTCTTTGTTATTTTGTTTTGTGTTCAGTTTAAATAAAAAATACATGAACACTTACCACGCTGCGCTTTGTTCCACACCTTCCTCATACGACGACCGTTACAGTAACACTTCCGCATCAGCTGTGAAAGGTGACAGAGCTGAGCAGTGTTTGTCAGACCATGAGACATCCTAAAAATATTGATTTAACAAAATTGTCTGTAGCTTTTGTAGGGGCTAATAGGAGTAAGACCCAAACAACTTTTTCATCAAATATATACAGTACCTGTCACTCCCTGACCATAGAGCCTTTTTATGTCTCTATTTTGTTTGGTCAGGGTGTGATTTGGGTGGGCATTCTATGTTTTGTTTTCTATGTTTTCGTATTTCTATGTTTTGGCCGGGTATGGTTCGCAATCAGGGACAGCAGTCTATTGTTGTCTCTGATTGGGAATCATACTTAGGCAGCCTTTTTCCCTTCTGTCATTGTGGGAGGTTGTCTTTATTATGAGCACTATAGCCCTTGAAAACGTCACGGTCGGTTTTGTTATTTCTTGTATTGTTGGCGACATTTTACAAAATAAATGAAAATGTACACTCACCACGCTGCACCCTGGTCTTCCTTGAACGATGGTCGTGACAGTACCAGTCAATAGTTTAGACACACTTTCTCATTTAAAGGTTTTTCTTTATGTTTACTATTTTCTACATTGTAGAATAATAGTGAGGACACATATGGAATCAAGTAGTAACCAAAGAAGTGTTATACAAAATATATTTGATATTTGATTCTTCAAAGTAGCCATCCTTTGCCTTGATGACAGCTTTGCACACTCTTGGCATTCTCTCAACCAGCTCACTTGGAATGCTTTTCCAACAGTCTTGAAGGAGATCCCACATATTCTGAGCACTTGTTGGCTGCTTTTCCTTCACTCTGTGGTCCAACTCATTTCAAGACCTCCCTGGGTGGCAGGTTAGCCTAGTGGTTAGAGTGTTGGACTAGTAACCGAAAGGTTGCAAGTTCAAATCCCCCTGACAAGGTACAAATCTGTCGTTCTGCCCCTGGACAGGCAGTTATCCCACTGGAAATAAGAATTTGTTCTTAACTGACTTGCCTAGTTAAATAAAGGTAAAACAATAAAAATAAATGGGCTATGGTCAGGTGATTGTGGAATCTGATGCAGCACTTCATCACACTCCTTCTTGGTCAAATAGCCCTTACACAGCCTGGAGTTGTGTTGGGTCATTGTCCTGTTGAAAAACAAATGATAGTCCCACTAAGTGCAAACCATTTGAGAAGGAGTATTGCCTCAGAATGGTTAATCCCAGGCAGGGTCACCACACCATCACAACTACTCTTCACAATGGGAACCACACATTCAGAGATTATCCGTTCACCTACACCTACTCTCACAAAGACACGGCGGATGTAACAAAAAATCTTAAATTTGGAACTTAGATCAAAGGACAGATTTAATTGTTCCTGTTTCTTGGACCAAGCAAGTGACTGCTTCTTATTGGTGTCCTCTAGTAGTGGTTTCTTTGCAGCAACTGGACAATGAAGATCTGATTCACGCATTCTCCTCTGAACAGTTGATGTTGAGATCTAAATAAACAGAACATAGCCTACAGCCTATTGCAGTGAGATGGAGCCATGCACAGCTGTCTTGCCAAACAAATACGTCTATAGGACAACTTCAACATTGGAAAACCATGCCGCTCAAAACCAATAGGATACCAAGAAACCATAACAGAATGTACCTGTATCTATTTCTATGATGAAACATACCGATATGTAACTATACCCAGGGGCATCATTTGGTTTCTTGCATTGGAATTATGTTGAATTCTGCAGTAACCAAGTATTCCATCCACTCTCATCCTATGAACCAGTTGCTATTATATTAACATTCTTTGGACAGAAGGGTAGGGTAGGATTCTAGGCTAACCTGGGCTGGCTCGTCTGCTCCACGATTGTCAGGAACAGTCAGAGGTGGAGGGGCTGTGGAGCCATTATCCTAGCTGCGCTTATGGAAGGGTGGGTAGGCTGGGCATCATCGCTGCTGGGCTTGGAGGCGGCCTCGGTGGTTTGATAATGCTGCTCATCGCTCTCCTTATCCTTTTAGCTTTGTTTGGGTACTTTGGTGTAGCCAATCTCTTTTATTCATCATGGCAGTGGCAGATTAGCTGGTTCAAGCCAGCTAAATAGGTTAAGGCTAATAACACTAATGCTTTTTACAGTTAGCTAAGAATAATATAATAATAATAATAATATAAGCTAACTAAACTCTGTAGTTGTGGGGCGTGAGGCAGAGTTGAGTGAAGCAGCTGCATTGGTAAACTTGACCAGCCCTTATAAATCTAAGTCAAATATTAGAACCTTGTCATGTTATCCACTTAGCCTGCTACAGATGAGAAGTTTTTTCCCCCGCTTTTTATGGAAACCCAAAGGAATTATGCCTAACCACTCCAGAATACTTGCATAGCCCCCATCATTTTTTGATATTTTAATTTAACCTTTATTTAACTAGGCAAGTCAGTTAAGACCAAATTATTGACGGCCTACCCCGGCCAGACCCAGATGACGCCCAAGTGTGCGCCGCCCTATCGGACCCCCAATCATGGCCGGATGTGATGCAGCCTGGATTCTGGTGATGCAGCCTGGTACTGCAGTGACGCCTCTTGCACTGAGATGCAGTGTCTTAGGCCATACTGTGGTGAGCTCTGTCCATTATGCTGACGAAGTGCAGTGGAGATACAGATTTTTCGCCAACCTGTCACTCAATCATTTAAACTTTTTTGCCATTTTTATATGGGGACATAAAACTAAAACTGAGGGGGCACAAGTTTCAACTGAGTGGGCTAAGCCTCCTTTTGTCCCATTGTGGATCCGTTTCCCTCATACCACTATGCTCTATTCGTAATATATCCAACCAAGGGTATGCAAATCATTTAAAAAAGCTAGAATAAAAAATAGCAATATTTTTGCCGGGTGCAACGGACTCCGCTTCCTCAGTCTGTCTGTGAATGCAAACTACAGAAAGAGAATGAGCGACAACGGGAACATGAGACTTCTGCATGATGTTGCCTTTGAGGCAAACACTTCTGTGTTGAATGGACGGAAGAGGGAGAAAAGAATCCAATGAAATAAACACTGCAGCTTCTTGTGTTGTAGACTTCCAGTGACTTCACAGCTCCCAAAATGTGACAGTGGTGCCACCATTGAGTGACTGCTGATAACAGATTGAATGCTTTGAGCGAACAACACAACATGACAGTTTTAGTCCTGCACACTAATAAGCAGTCTCTGGACCCATTGTGTTTTTGTTTCTGTCTTTACCCTTCTGCAGATGTGATGAGGGTAATGGTATTGCACTATAAGAATGTTCACAATGAAACACAAACACAGTTGTCTTGGGGTGAAGACCGGTTTGGAGACATACATGGACAGGCTTGGAGCCAGTACAAGGACAGAGGAATAGATGGAAGGAGGGAATGTGGTGCCATGGAGCTGGAGTTGAACTGGATTTGACTTTCTCCATTTCACATTCCTGTCACCACTTGCCTAGGGGTCCACAGTACAAAGGGAGACTGAGACCAGAGAGGAAAGTAATTTCCTTCCTCCACCAATCTAGCACTTTGGCATAGCAGGCACCTAACACTTATCCCACATCTATCAGGGGGTAAGTCCTGCTTGGCTCCTGATACCATGGTCCTCTCTCCTTGGCCCTATCCAGACTGGAGCACAAGCAGGGCACATTGGTCATGCATAACTGGGTAACATCAAAGACATGGCCAAAGCAATCTCCTCTTCTATCATCCCAACTAAATTTCATCCAATCACAAATTATATATTTGGTCTTGTGTCCAGACATTCAAAGGCTCTGTGAATACTGCAGTTATAATATAACAATGGTGAACACCTGAAGGAAAATGTTGCATCATGGATTAAGATCACTAATACCAACATCTGCGGACATCTATCATCCATATATAAAACATAACTACTTTCTCTCTGTGTTCGCTTATCAAAGACCTTCCTCATGTTTTATTTGCAGTATTCACTGTCAGATGTATCCAACTCTCGAAGGCCCCCCATTGTGTCGCTCGATTTATCAAAAGCAGAAATAATGTGGCCTCATTTGCACAACAGAGGCAGACATCCTCAATCTGGCATTGATTTATTTTGATATACAGTTGAAGTCAAAAGTTTACATACACCTTAGCCAAGTACATTTAAGCTCAGTTTTTCACAATTTCTGACATTTAATACTAGTACACATTCCCTGTCTTGGGTCAGTTAGGATCACCACTTCATTTTAAGAATGTGAAATGTCAGAATAATTTATTTAATTTATTTCAGCTTGTATTTCTTTCATCACATTCCCAGTTGGTCAGAAGTTTACATACACTCAATTAGTATTTGGTAGCATTGCCTTAAAAAACTTGTTTAACTTGGGTCAAACATTTCGGGTAGCCTTCCACAAGCTTCTCACATTAAGTTGGGTGAATTTTGGCCCATGACAGAGCTGGTGTAACTGAGTCGGGTTTGTAGGCCTCCTTGATCACAAACGCTTTTTCAATTCTGCCCACAAACGTTTTATAGGATTGAGGTCAGGGCTTTGTTATGGCCACTTCAATACCTTAAGCCATTTTGACACAACTTTGGAAGTATTCTTGGGGTCATTGTTAATTTAGAAGACCCATTTGCGACCAATGTTTAACTTCCTGACCGACGTCTTGAGATGTTGCTTCAATATATCCACGTCATTTTCCTTTCTCATGATGCCATTTGCTTTTGTGAAGTGCAAAAAGACCCTCCTGTAGCAAGGCACCCACACAACATGATGCTGCCACCCCTGTGTTTCATGGTTGGGATGTGTTCTTCAGCTTGCAACCCTCCCCCTTTTCCTCCAAACATAATGATGGTCATTATGGCCAAACAGTTCTGTTTTGTTTCATCAGACCAGAGGACATTACTCCAAGAAGAATGATCTTTGTCCCCATGTGCAGTTGCAAACCGTAGTCTGCCGTTTTGGCGGTTTTGGAGCAGTGTCTTTTTCCTTGCATCCCGGCCTTTCAGGTCATGTCGTTATAGTACTCGTTTTACTGTGGAAATAGATACGTTTGTACCTGTTTCCTCCAGCATCTTCACAAGGTCCTTTGCTGTTGTTCTGGGATTGATTTGCACTTCTCGCACCAAAGTGCTTTAATCTCTAGGAGACAGAACTTGTCTCCTTCCTGAGTGGAATGACGGCTGTGTAGTCCCATGGTGTTTATACTTGCGTACTATTGTTTGTACAGATGAACGTGGTACCTTCAGGTGTTTGGAAGTTGCTCCCAAGGATGAACCAGACTTGTGGAGGTCTATACTTTTTTTCTGAGGTCTTGGCTGATTTCTTTTGATTTTCCCATGATGTCAAGCAAGGAGGCACTGAGTTTGAAGGTAGGCCTTGAAATACATCCACAGGTACAACACCAATTGACTCAAATTATGTCAATCAGAAGCTTCTAAAGCCATTACATAATTTTCTGAAATTTTCCAAGCTGTTTGAAGGCAAAGTCAACTTAGTGTATGTAAACTTCTGACGCACTGGAATTGTGATAAGTTAAATAATTTGTCTGTAATCAATTGTTGGAAATATTACTTGTGTCATGCACGAAGTAGATGTCCTAACCGAACTATAGTTTGTTAACAGGAAATTTGTGGAGTGGTTGAAAAACAAGTTTTAATGACTCCAACATAAGTGTATGTAAACTTCCGACTTCAACTGTAGCAAATATAACTAACGTTTTGCTACAATCATGCAATACAGTGTTTTTTTATTTTTTATTTTACCTTTATTTAACCAGGCAAGTCAGTTAAGAACATATTCTTATTTTCAATGATGTGGTGGGTTAACTGCCTGTTCAGGGGCAGAATGACAGATTTGTACCTTGTCAGCTCAGGGGTTTGAACTCGCAACCTTCCGGTTACTAGTCCAACGCTCTAAGCACTAGGCTACGCTGCCGTCCTAGTGTAAAGTCAGTAAGCATGTTAGCAGGTCCCGGTGGCAATAAATTTCTAAAACCAAAAGCTTACCTTGACTTGGAAGAGTTCCAGTGTTGGATAATCATAGCCAGCTAGCTAACATATAGCATCCCTCGTTTGAGCCAGGTGTTTGAGTAGGCTAAACTAGCTAGCTTCATTGGTTAGTTAAGTAAGTGAATGTGAAACAAAATGATGATATACAGCTATGTCTCTCTCTCGCTCCTCCTTAATTTTGGAATATATTATTTTTTGTAAAACTGTTCAACTATTACCTTTCTCTCTCTTTGAGTCAACCACTCACCACATGTTATGCACTGCAGTGCTAGCTATCTGTAGCTTTCAGTAATAGATTTATTCTCAGATCCTTTGATTGGGTGGACAACATGTCAGTTCATGCTGCAAGACGTCCTCCAAAAGTTGTCATAATTACTGTGTAAGTCTATGGAAGGGGGTGAGAACCATGAGCCTCCAATATTTAGTATTGAAGTCAATGTACCCAGAGGAGGACGGAAGCTAGCTGTCCCCTGGCTACACCATAGTGCTACCCTACAGAGTGCTGTTGAGGCTACTGTAGATCTTCATGTCTAAACAGTGTGTTTTAATTAATTATTTAGTGACTTAAAGTCCAAGGAACTGCCCTTAGATATTTTGTATTGTATATCTATAAAGGATAACTTTTTAAATGTTTCGCACTAATAATAAAAAATTTAATTCACTGAGGATGGTCCTCCCCTTCCTCCTTTGATGAGCCTCCACCGCAGAGTCTATGACTTGAGTGGCTCGAGTGTTTGACCATTTTTCATTTCACCTGTCTCTGCCCACACAATCACAAACACACAGACACACAGACACACAGACACACACACACACACACACACACACACACACACACACACACACACACACACACACACACACACACACACACACACACACACACACACACACACACACACACACACACACACACACACACACACACACACACACACACAGACACAGACACAGACACAGAGAGAGGGCGAGGGAGAGAGCCCTGGGGAAGTGGTGGGAGGTCAAGGAGGCACAGGATGAAAACTAGAGGGCGTGGCAGGAGCTCCTTCTCAAATCAAATAGTAATCTGTTGTAAGGAAGGCAGCAAGGTGTATCTTTCAGAAAGACACAACATGTATTTTCCATAAAGTATATGTTTTCTAGGGAAGGCAGATAAAGCACATACAGGCTTTTATCACAAGAGCAATAACGTTGCATGTGAAAAATCAGAATCCTGAATCTGTCACTTTGTTTTGAGCCGACTTTGCCATTGGCTTTAATCAAGGAACCTGGCTCACACTAGGGGGGCAGCCATGTTCAAAACAAATGCACTCACTTGCCACACTAAAATGAAATAAGCAAAATCATATTTTAATATTGGTGGACAGATGGGGCGGCAGGGTAGCCTAGTGGTTAGAGTGTTGGACTAGTTAATCGAAGGTTTGCAAGTTCAAATCCCTGAGCTGACATGGTACAAATCTGTCGTTCTGCCCCTGAACAGGAAGTTAACTCACTGTTCCTAGGCTGTCGTTGAAAATAAGAATTTGTTCTTAACTGACTTGCTAGGTAAATAAAGGTTAAAAAAATTGAAAAATTGAATTTCTATGCATGGTTCATGGTTCATGGATCATAGTCTCTTACATGAGGCATGTATATGTAATGGTCCTGTGAGTAGCTGGTGTAGAGAGTCAGGCGCAGATTTGAGTAATCAACGTGCTTTACTCAAAATGATACATTTACAAAGTAACATCACGAGCCCACTAAGGCGAACCGAATTACAATAAACAAACACAACGTGGGGAATAGCCGGTTAAATAATAAACAAGTAATTGGTTGAGTGAAGCCAGGTGTGATAAGACAAAAAACAGAACAAATGAAAAGTGGATCGGCGGTGGCTAGAAATCTGGTGACGCTGAATTGCCGCCCAAACAAGGAGAGGGACTGACTTCGGTGGAAGTCGTGAGGTCTAAAAAGTGCCTGAAATGGCCACTTTCACCATGATGAACAAATATATGTAAAGCATTTTTTTTTATTGTGTGAATTGACAGAAATATTTGGAATTGGAATTGAAATTTGAATTGGAATTGCCCAATAACAAATGGAATGTATAGCTTCGGCTTTAGTTACTGATATTAATATGTATAGCTGAATTGTAGACTGATCGCAAAAAAGGCAAACTCTGGATAATAAAATAACATTATTTAAAGATAATATAATAATAAAAACCTATTTCTGCACATGGACAATTGCCTTTGTTTGTCCATGTCCATTTCTATTTCCACCCAGTGTTTTTCTTTGTGCATGAGTGGGCAAGCAGTCATTCAATTACCTCATGTGATTAGATGTGTAATCAAAGTTAAGGCTCACTCACACTTAGTTTGCCTGTAAAGTCAGCAGGGCTCAACCTTCCTCTCGTATCCCTCCTCTCCTCTGTATCTCCAGTCACATCTAATCATTTAATGGCATCTATAATTTGAGTCACTGCTTATTCATCATGCCTAGCATCCTTGCAAATGTGTTTGTCTTGCCGTGACGACAGTATATAGATTAATTAGGTTGCTTGCGATGTTCTGTGCAGAGCATATTCATCACATTGCAAAGGAAGGTGTGGGTGTTTGAAATGACAGCATATGGATCTTGGATCAAGCAATCAACCAGTTACCAAACTTTGCATCTGCACTGCTCTTCAAGTAAATATGTTTATGTAAATTCTTCACCGCAAATTGTTAAAAGAGGTCCTTGTACATAGAGTTGTGTGGTGTCTTTAACATTGCAATAATGGTTTGGCATACATTTCAACGTGAACAATTGGAGTCCAGGCATCATTCTGTTACATTGGAATTGTCCTGAGATCAACAATTAGAAAAAGCAATGCCTGCCTACGATCGCGGCACACACCTGATGGAAAGGAATCTGAAGAGCACAACATGGGGCATTGATTATGCCTGATCTCTGCTATTCTAAATATCAAAGGACGCAGATGAACCGATACTTTAAGCTAAAACAGATTTGAGCTTTCCCTTGAACTATCTTAAAGTTCCTTCTTTAACACAAGGAAATAAAAAATACACAGTATTCTTGAATAATTAATCAACTTCTCCAGTCCCAGAGCCTGGCTATAATAAACATATTAATTGAAAAAGTCCTCTGAAGCCTCCCAAACTCTGGACAAGCTTGCATTATTCCCAAGCTCCAGAGACAGTGGGCTTTGTTCCAACTTTATTGGGTTTTTCATAAATTAATTTCACGACAATATTTAGCACATGCTCTCTCTAGTCTGGTCTCTGTGAGCAGGTTTTTTTAATTGACTGATTTGTGGCTTGTTTTCTCTCACGCGCTCTTTGCAGAAGTTTAATAACACTGGCTGAGGATGCCTTCTGTTGAATCCATGGGCTGAGTAATGGCTAACCAATGAGCGCTCTTCTACAGGAAGAAAGGTGAGCACATGCATTCTACTATACTTATGATGTGCTTTTAAAAAAAAACTTTGCAATGCAATATTATATCTTGGGAATCTTCCTTTCATACAAAATTGAGAATATTAAGTAATATTCATATATTGTTCGGTGTTGTACGCCATTTCCACATCATTTTTACCAGCTTAAGCACTTCTCACATAATATCTACTTGTTGATCTTGTTTTGACCATGAATCCCAACATAACCTAAGCTGAATCTGTATGCAGTACTGTAAGCTGTTACTATGTGTTACTACAAACTCTACCATGGTGTGTATTGAGGCAGTAGATGCCGGAGACTCGGAGGAGTCGAGAGAGATCTTAAATAGGATTTAGCCTGCAAAGGAGGAATGTGATGAGTGATTCGGTTGCACAAGAGAGTGAAGAGATATGAACAGATAATTCAAAGTGAAACTGACCCAACTGAGTAAGAACTTGTCTATTTCTCTAAAATCTTCACAGCAGTTGAATACTGATGAAGATGACTATACCACCTCTCACTAATGACACCTTTTCAGATACCCAATGTAATCCTATCCTTTTCATAATATTAGGCAATAAGGCACCTCTGGGTTTGTGGAATATGGCCAATCTACCACATCTATGGGCTATTCTTATGCACGACTCAACATGGAGTGCCTGGATACAGCCCTTAGTTGTGGAATATTGGCCATATACCACAAACCCCCAAGGTCCATTATTTCTGTTATAAACTGGATACGAAGCTAATTAGAACAGTAAAAATAAATGTTTTGTCATACCCATGGTATATATACGGTCTCATATACCGCAGCTTTTAGCCAATCAGCATTCAGTGCTCAAACAACCCAGTGTATATATAATTATAAATATACTTATCATAGAATGTCAGCCAATGCTTTGAGAGACCGTAATATTTGGGACATACCAATGGTTCATTCTGTGTTGATGAACCAGAGGGACTTACAGTATGGTCCCAGGCTGAGCTATTTCTGCCCAGTAAAGCACACTATAGGCCACCCTATTGAGCCAATTGGAAAGGCCATGAGGTATGGAAGAAAAAGCTGCAAAGCCAATGACCAGGGGAAATGAAGCACTACCAAGGGAATATTCCCAGTTCAATTGAACTGTGGTGGGTGGAAATCAATCTGTCCAGTGGAGAATGTTGCTAAGTTATGTGTGTAGATTTCATTAGGAATGAGAGGATGAGAAATGGCATGGGGAGGAAAAAGACAGAGTAAGAAATAGAGTTTAGAGGAAGACAGCTGAAGTGATGATGGTATTGATTACGTGTTTTTTTTAAAGACCAAGGCGAGTGCTCGAGTCAAGGAAAATTGGGGATGAGACCTCATCAAAGGTTGTTTTTGTGGCCGGCTGCCATTTATTAAGCTACATCCAATTAGTGGGGAGGCCTTGACAATTCATAACTTGATTGGAATGGATTTTTTGACAAAGATTAAGTTAGGGCTCGGCCCTCAACAACATCCGCTGAAAAGGCAGAGCGCGAAATTCAAAAATATATTTTTTAAATATTTCAAATCAAATCAAATCAAATTTATTTATATAGCCCTTCGTACGTCAGCTGATATCTCAAAGTGCTGTACAGAAACCCAGCCTAAAACCCCAAACAGCAAACAATGCAGGTGTAAAAGCACGGTGGCTAGGAAAAACTCCCTAGAAAGGCCAAAACCTAGGAAGAAACCTAGAGAGGAACCGGGCTATGTGGGGTGGCCAGTCCTCTTCTGGCTGTGCCGGGTAGAGATTATAACAGACCATGACCAAGATGTTCAAATGTTCATAAATGACCAGCATGGTCAAATAATAATAAGGCAGAACAGTTGAAACTGGAGCAGCAGCACAGTCAGGTGGACTGGGGACAGCAAGGAGCCATCATGTCAGGTAGTCCTGGGGCACGGTCCTAGGGCTCAGGTCCTCCGAGAGAGAGAAAGAAAGAGAGAATTAGAGAGAGCATATGTGGGGTGGCCAGTCCTCTTCCGGCTGTGCCGGGTGGAGATTATAACAGAACGTGGCCAAGATGTTCAAATGTTCATAAATGACCAGCATGGTTGAATAATAGTAAGGCAGAACAGTTGAAACTGGAGCATATATTTAAAATATTTAACTTTCATACATTTACAAGTGCAATACACCACATTAAAGCTTCTTGTTAATCTACTCATCGTGTCCGACTTCAAAAAGGCTTTACAGCGAAAGCTCACCATATGATTATGTTAGGTCAGAGCCTAGTGACAAAAACACATACAGCCATTTTCCAGCCAGAGAGGAGTCCCAAAAAGCAGAAATAGAGATAAAATTAATCCCTATCCTTTGATGATCTTCATCAGATGGCACTCATAGGAGTTTATGTAACACAATGCATGAATGTTTTGTTCAATAAAGTTCATATTTATATCCAAAAATCTCAGTTTACATTGGCGCGTTATGGTCAGTAATGTTGTGCCTCAAAAACATCCAGCAAATTTTCAGAGAGCCACATCACAATTTATAGAAAAACTAATCATAAACTTTATTAAAATATACAAGTATTATGCAAAGAATTATAGATATACTTCTCCTTAATGCAACCGCTGTGTCAGATTTCAAAAAAGCTTTACGAAAAAAGCGAACCATGCAATAACACAAAACAAGCCATACAGATACCCGCCATGTTGTGGAGTCAGTAAAAGCCAGAAATAACGTTATAAATATTCACTTACCTTTGATGATCTTCATCAGAATGCACTCCCAGATATTCCAGTTTCACAATAAATGTTTGTTTTGTTCGATAAAGTCCATAATTTATGTCCAAATACCTCCTTTTGCTAGCGTGTTTAGTAAACATATCCAAACTCATGAGGCGCGGGCAAGTCCAGGTGAAAGTACAGACGAAAAGTTCAAAAAGTTATATTACAATTCGTAGAACCATGTCAAACGATGTTTAGAATGAATCGTTAGGATGTTTTTAACATAAATCTTAAATAATATTCCAACCGGAGAATTCCTTTGTCTTTATAAATGCAATGGAACGCAGGTCGCTCTCAGGGGTGCGCGAGTGATCAGCTCATGGCCTTCTGCCAGACCTCTGTTTGAAACAGCTCTCATTCTCCCCCACCTCACAGTAGAAGCCTCAAACATGTTCTAAAGACTGTTGACATCTAGTGGAAGCTGTAGGAAGTGCAATATGACCCCATACACACTGTATATTCGATAGGCAATGGTTTGAAAAACTACAAACCTCATATTTCCCACTTCCTGTTTGGATTATTCTCAGGTGTTCGCCTGCCATATGAGTTCTGTGATACTCACAGACATCATTCAAACAGTTTTAGAAATGTCAGAGTGTTTTCCATCCAATACTACTAACAATATGAATATATTAGCTTCTGGACCTGGGTAGCAGGAAGTTAACTCTGGGCACGCTTTTCATCCTAACGTCAAAATGCTGCCCCCTATTCCAAACAGGTTTAAGCACCATCAGCACCAGGTTTACATGTTCAAATTCAATGCAATATGCATGCTGCACACTCAGAAGTCACATTAGATTGACTGTAATCTAAATAGTCCCTGTTCACTTTTTTTAATGATTTGATCAAATATGATTATTTGGACACAATGGTAAGAATATCGTAGTGTTGTAACTCTGACATTTGAAAATAGTACAACTTCATCACATACGCTGCTGCTACTGCTTATTATATATCCTGTTGCCTCGTCACTTTATCTCTACCCCTATGTACTGTACATATCTACCTCAATTACTTCGTACCCCTACACATTGACTCGGTACTTATCATTACTCATTGTGTATTTATTCCTTGTGTTATTGTCTTTCTATTATTTTAATATATATATATATATATCTGTGTTGTTGGAAGGAGCCTGTAAGTAAGCATTTCACCATTAGTCTACACCTGTTGCTAATGAAGCATGTGACAACATTTGATTTGAACTTATTCCCACAGTGAAAACCTTATTTTAAGACAGAAAAAAAACATTAGTTCAAATAAGATACAGTTGACACACTCCTCAATCAAAATAGCTTGGTTTTGCAGATACTAAAGAGCATAATTACTGTAAAATAAAGTATTAATACCTCTACAAAGAAAATTGTTCAATGTAATGCATGCTGCACTCTCAGACACATTTGATGAGTTGTCATCTAAAGAGCGCCTGTTCATTTTTGTTAATGATGATTTGATTGAATATGATTAATTGGACACAAAGGCCAGAATCGTGTTTTGTTATAACTCTTACTTTGTCAACAACTCTTCTGTTCTTACATTCAAAAATAGTGCAACTTATTCACACAGTGAAAATCTTATTTTAAGAAAGAAAATGACACAAGTTCAAGTGGGATACAGTTGCCTTAATCAAAATAACTAGGCTATGCAGATACTAAAGGAGCCTAACTGCTATAAAATAAATGATTAACACTTCTACAAAGGAAATTAGAGCACGGTGTGAGGCGAAACTCTTTCATCCCAAACTTCAAAATGTTGTTGTCAAAATGTTTTAAATTGATTCACCATTTGCTCCCTTTGCTATCTTGGTCAAATTCTTATTTGAAGCATACTTAAAGTAATGGCCCAGTGTTTCCAGATTTCTATGAAATATGACCAATTACAATATGAGTGAAATAGTTTCCCTCACAAAAAATGCTATGTTAAAAAGCAGCTTTGTTGTGTTTGAATGATGTGGGTGTACCCTAACAACAGAATGGTGTGGGCGTATACCGGTCATGTGAGTAGACCACTGATCAGCCAGCTCAGCCAATGAGCCAACATGACATCATGTTCTATGTGGAAAAAACAAGAAATGTTAAATGTCTGTTTGCGATACAAGCTTGGCATAGAGTTGTTGTGCTTTGGCCACAAATATGAGTATAGGACGAGTCAACAACATTGTGTGTAAGTTAACATAATAACTTTGAAAAGTGTGATTTACACTGGACAGTATCTACAAAGTATAACATCTGGATGACATGACAATTGGATGATTAAAGAGATATTGCACTTTTCTTATGACCACTTTTTGACATAGCTCAGTAATTTATGTAAAAGCAAAACTACTGAGTAATGTAATACACCTAATTTGCCTGATCTCCAAAGTATTTCAATGATTCATTGCACAATGTGCTAAATGCTATAGAATGCCACATATTTTATACATCTGGTCATCTTAATAATTATATTTAAAAAATGTTGTCATTGTTTTTACATTTATGACAACTGTTCCACAGTCTTCAGTAGTGATGACAGTGCCTGGGGAAATGTGAGGCTTCTTTTAGCATGCAGGATTAGAGACACGGTTGGTGCTGTGATTGTTCTGAAAAACCCTCCAGTGAAAAATAGGCCTGTAGATCCCATCCTTCTTATGACTGACACTTTCAAGGTGAACTATTAGAAAATAGGTACTCTGCTTTCTTTGATGCTCTAACCAGTGTGCCTGAGTCAGCAAAACACTTTACAAATGTTCCCCAGTTCCCCTGATGAGTATGAAATTAGTTCACATTGAAACCAGGCACAACTGCAGCAATGGAGGTCAAGTGATCTATCTCCAATGGAAAACCCAGAGAGAACAGTGGAGGGGAAAAACACTGAATGCCAAGCCATTGATGGAGAGTAAGAAATAGACAGGGAAAGCATTGTGCAGTTCGTACAGCATGTGATATTGATGCTGTCAGAGAAGCTACTCACTATTCTATGAATTGATAAAAATCAAGACTCTTTACCCAGTTTAGCACCAGCTACTTTACCTGTAAGTGACAAGCAGGCAATGCATTTCCTTAAGGAGAGTGCTCTATACGTTGGCTTGCAAAATTATTCACCCCCCTTGACATTTTTCTTGTTATGTTGTCTTACAACCTGGAATTTAAAAAAAAATATATATTTTTTTTTTTTGGGGGGGGTCATTTGATTTACACAACATGCCTACCACCTTGAAATGTGTTTTATTGTGAAACAGACAAGAAATAATACACAAAAACTGAAACTGCATAACTATTCACCCACTCAAAGTAAATACATATTAGAGCCACCATTTGAAGCAATTACAGCTGCATGTCTCTTGGTGTATTTCTCTATTAGCTTGGCACATCTAGCCACTGGGATTTTTGCCCATTGTTCAAGGCAAAACTGCTCCAGCTGCTTCAAGTTGGATGTGTTCCGCTGGTGTACAGTAATATTTAAGTCATACCACAGATTCTCAACTGGATTGAGGTCTGGGCTTTGACCACTCATGTGTTGCTTTAGTAGTATGCTTAGGGTCATTATCCATCTGGAAGGTGAACTTCCTCCCAGTCTCAAATCTCTGGAAGACTGAAACAGGTTTACCTCAAGAATTTCCCTTTATTTAGTGCCATCCATCATTCCTTCAATTCTGACCAGTTTTCCAGTCTCTGCCGATAAAAAACATCCCCACAGCATGATGCTTCCACCACCATGCTTCACTGTGGGGATGGTGTTCTCAGGGTGATGAGAGGTGTTGGGTTTGCACCAGACACAGTGTTTTCCCTGATGGCCAAAAAACACAATTTTAGTCTCATCTGACCAGAGTAACTTCTTCCATATGTTTGGGGAGTCTCGCACATGCCTGTTGGCGAACACCAAATTGGTTTGCTTATTTCATTCTTTAAGCAATGTTTTTTTTCTGTCCACTCTTCTGTAAAGCCCAGCTCTGTGGAGTGCACGGCTTAAAGTGGTCCTATTGACAAATACTCCACTGTGTCTTTGGTCTCCACAGGTTATCTTGGGTCTCTTTGTTGCCTCTCTGATTAATGCCCTCCTTGCCTGGTCCATGTGTTTTGGCAGGTTTGTTGTGGTGCCATATTCTTTCCATTTTTTAATAACTGATTTAATGGTGCTCCATGTTTTTTTATAACCAAACCCTGATCTGTACTTCTCCAAAACTTTGTCCCTGACCTGTTTGGAGAGCTCCTTGGTCTTCATATTGCCACTTGCATGGTGGTACCCCTTGCTTAGTGGTTTTGCAGACTCGGGGGCCTTTCTGACTTCAGAAGGTAATTGGTTGCACCAGATCTTATTTAGGGGCTTCATAGCAAAGGGGTTAAACACATACGCACCACTTTTCAGTAAAAAATTTTTTTTATTTTTTAAATAAGGTATTTTTTAATTTCACTTCACCACTTTGGACAATTTTGCGTATGTCCATTACATAAAATCCAAATATAAATCCATTCAAATTACAGGTTGTATTGTAACAAAATAGGAAAACGCCAAGGGGGATGAATACCTTTTGCAAGGCACTGTAGCTTTTTCCTGCATTGTAAAGTCTGAGGTTACGACTAGTTATAGTAGGACATCGTAGTGTACCTACTGGTCCTGGTGTCACCAATAACTAGCTACAGATGTGCGACTCATTTGGTTTTACATTTACATTCACTGTCCCAGGTGCTGAGAATTCACAATACAAGACCCTCCAGGCCATATGTCACTGTCCTGATGCTGAACCCTCTTAACCGCCTCTTGCTTACTAGTTGAGAAGTAAAAACAGAGGTGTGGAATTATAATGCACAGTATTTAGAATACAATAGTTCAAACAAACTCTGACTATCCAGAAACAGGTGTTGGGCTGAAGCATGCCAAAAATGAAGTTGTGTTTCGTATGGCGTGAAACAGCAGCAAGATTTTCTCATAACATACAGATAAACTGTTATATCATTGTAAATTCTGTCCAACGTCTGCCGCCCTTTCGGTTTACATGCTACTATACCTGAGGATAGAATCTTGACATCTGTAACTCCTCCCTTTCAGTTCTACCCACACAACAGATAAAAGCAGGCATCACACTCAGTGTGTCATGCAACCTGCAGACAAACCTGAAAAATACTAAAAGAATGGGATGGTACACTATGTGGACTCTCTGCCACACCTCCTCCCCCTGTCTCTCTCTCATCCTCTCTCTTCAAAGGGGAGGGGGAATATTCAGGGGCCAGGGTTAGGATCCCACGAGGGCCCACAAAGAAAACGATCCATGCTGCCGCTGCATGTAACATTTCACAATTTAACCACCTTGGATGATAGTTAAAAGTGGATTAAAGCACAATGTTATTAGGAAGACTCTGATTTGCAATTTAAATGTAAATCAATCCCCTTTTTTCTATTATTATAATGCTGGATAACTTCTAGTGGAAGATGGGAAAAAATGTACAGGATCCCTGGAAATTAATAGAATCATGCAAGACAGTGTGTGAAGAGAAGAGGCTTTAACTTAGTCAAGACTGTGGCAGTTAATAGCTGGGGGATAGCATGGGAAGACAATGTAGAATGGAGCTATTCTTCAAACACAAAGTCCTGTTATACATTAGTATGGCATAAATTGTATTGCTATTCTGGAGAGTAGACAACACTCTGAGAGTGATCATATTTCCACCTAAACAACATATGTTGTTTCCTTGTTCATTGGTGAGTTCAAGGGAATACTGTTAATACTGAATAATGTTTGTGGTATCTTATTCACATGATTTATTAGAAGGAAATCCTGTGCAGACAAAAACAGAACCGTTTGGGTCTTGGCTCCTCAGACTAGTAAGATCCTGAAAAGCTATCTATCCTGTATTACACAAAAATTCCAGTACCTAATCATAATCCACACATCATCTGAATGAATAGTATCTCCAAGGATTCACTAACAAAAACAGAGTAGCAACCCAGTTTAGCACCTCAGAGTTGAGATACTATCATGCTGTGTGAAGCACAGTCTTTTTAAGTGTGTTTGAGATGGTGATGTTACACATTTGGGAACAGCTGTCAGGTATCAGAGCATGCACCAGCAGCCTTCCAACAGTAACTGTAGAACTCAGTGGTTTGACAAACGACTTAACAACGTTTTGTTTTGCTGTTCACATAGTAATCGAGAGGCCCTCGCTATTGACATTAGGCACTGCATTTTGACTTCACAATATGGCTATGAAATGCGCACCATCCTCTGTATCAAGTGTCTCTCCCTGACAGACTCCCTACAGCTTTCAGACAGTCTGGCCACATCAGAGGTGAGAGCTGTTACACAAGGAGCCTCTGTCTCAAATATCCCTCAAAACCTTCAGTACGGTGTATGCAAGCAGCCAGATGACACAAAAATGGGCCTGAAACCCGAGCTTTGAGTGGAATGGATGAGGGCCACTGGGAAAGGGGCAGCAATCCAAGCAAGAGCAAAGAGATATGAGATGGCACCACAAAATCAGTTTTCTTCCGCAATTACCGCTAGATAACTTTTATTCCATCTGGGGAGGCAAGGGCGAGTGCAGCTAGGTCTGTCAGCAAACGCGACCTAAATCCGTTGCCTACAGTAAATCTTGTGGGTTTTTGAGGATGTTTTAATGACCTGCCTTGTCCCCAACACGGCTTGCAATCTGATTATTAGCAGCAGGGAGGACGAGAGGCTAATTGAAGTGTCACTCAGAGCAGAAGTGTATTTCTTTCTTTCATTCTGCTGAGAGAGAAGATGATCTGTTTGAATAAGAAGTCATCAGCACTTGAAATGCAGAGTTGGTCACTGATTATTTGCAGCAGGAGCTCTATCATGAAAATGAAAGGAGCATAATATGTAAGAATATCCTTATATGGAATAATGACTGTGAAAAGCTATATATAGGGTAGAATAATCCACTGAATAGTCTGTTTTGTCCAAGGGAGTGCATTATTTTAGCATTTACTTCTTCTTTGAAACTCTTTAAATCCCTCTGGCTTGAAATTCAGTTTGAAACAAAAAGGTTTTGAAGATTATGTCAACAGTAATGATTTCCATTAAAGGGAACTTTCAAAGGAAAACTTCATTTTGTACAGAATTTAGAGCATAGCTCCCTTCAGTACCGGGCACAACATTAGTCTGAAGAGGCTTTCACTTCAGCTTGATAGCAGTGCAATACTATGTCCTGAAAGGCTGTTTACATTTCAAACTGCCCATTCCTGAACCATCATCTAACATTTTCTTCACTTTTCTTCTTCTAAGAACATAAAGTGCCTTTTCGCCACTTGAACAAGATAACCATCAAAGACTATAGCTAGCAATACAATAGTCTGAGCTGTGTTTTGGATCTGATGGAGGGAGGCATGTATAGAGCTTTCTCCATCTTCCATCTCTCACCCAGTTCAGTAAAAGTGTTATTTGTGTAACCACTGGGTCGGCGCCATTTATTTCATTTTCAGCAACGGACCAAGAGGGAGGGAGGCCCACGAAAAAACCACTCTGGAGCCTGTCAACTGCTTTTCTCGTTCCAAAGACATGTGGCGATGAAGACCTTCCATCTGAGGGTAGGACCGCACTCAGCCATTAATCAAAGCCATAGTAGAGGCTAGCGGCACGCTGGAGGCTGTCAGGGGATAATTCAGACTGACCTATAAAGCTTCCATTGATCCAGGAGAGTCCCCTGTAATCCCACCGGGATTAGTGCTGGCTAAAAGTAACTGATATATTTGCAAACAAAAAGCTGCTTACATTCAAGACATTATTCCCTAAAATAAGTGAGAAATGCAGTAGCTCCATGGAGGGGAGGGTCCTGTGTATCATGATGACTCATAAAGACATCCATAGTGTATAGACCCGTTTGATTCACCTTTCAGTTGAACTTTTCTTTTCTCAATTTTCTCCAGGAAATAGGAGTATGGTAAAACATCTTGTTCATGGAATATGTTGGACACGGTTGTCTCTAAACTCTTGTTTTTTGCTATGTCAGGTTTCGTCTAAGGAACTATTTCTCTCTTGATGTTTGATTTGATCTATTTGCTGCTATTTTATGTTCTTGTTATTGATGGGGTGTCTCCGAGTAGTTGGAAAGGCTTGACGAGGTGGATAGGTGTCCTTCCCATAATATACATTGCTGAAGTTGAAATGTATATTGTGAGTAATACTTGTAAACAGAAAATGTAGCTCCATGATGACTTTGATGGAGACTGCATGGACAAGCATTATTTGGTCGATCACTTGTATGACAAGCTAGCACACAGACATATTGCACATCATTGTTCTGCTTTTCAAAACCGCTGAAATTTCTATGATATTCTGGATCGATAGCAAATTTAAAAGCAATCCAAAAACCACATTACCGTAAATCCTGAGTAGTTGTCCACTTGATTGATTATGACAACATAATAAACAAATCTACATATTTGGCAGATATTATTGCGGGTGTAGCAAAATAATTTTGTTCCTAGCTCCAGCAGTACAGTAGTATCTAACAATTCACAACAATACACAGCAATCTGTGTAAAAATAAAAGTAAAAATGTTTTATTAAGAAATGTACACAGTACCAGTCAAAAGTTTAGACACACCTCCTCCTTCAAGGGTTTTTCTTTATTTTTACTACTTTCTACATTATAAAATAATAGTGAAGCGATCTAAACTCTGAAATATCACACACGGAATCATGTAGTAACCAAAAAAGTGCTAAACAAATAAAAAATATATTTTATATTTATGATTCTTGAAAATGGCCACACTTTTCCTTGATGACAGCTTTGCACAATCTTGGCATTCTCTCAACAAGCTTCATGAGGTACTGACCTGGAATGCTTTTCCAGTCCAGCTCATCAGAAACCATCTCAATTAGGTTGAGGCCAGGTGATTGTGGAGGCCAGGTCATCTGATGTAGCACTCCATCACTCTCCTTCTTGGTCAAATAGCCCTTACACAGTCTGGAGGAGTGTTGGGTCATTGTCCTGTTGAAAAACAAATGATAGTCCCATTAAGCGCAAACCAGATGAGATGGCGTATCGCAGCAGAATGCTGTGGTAGACATGCTGGTTATGTGTGCCTTGAATTCTAAATAAATCACAGACAGTGTCACCAGCAAAGCACCCACACACCATCACAGCATCACACCTCCTCCTCCATGCTTCACGGTGGGAACCACACGTCCGGAGATCATCCATTCACCTACTCTGCGTCTCACAAAGACATGGTGATTGGAACCAAAAATCTCAAATTTGGACTCATTTGACCAAAGGAGAGATTTCCACCTGTCTAATGTCCATTGCTCATGTTTCTTGGACCAAGCAAGTCTCTTCATTTAATTTTTGTCCTTTAGTAGTGGTTTCTTTGCAGCAATTCAACCATGAAGGCGTCATTCATGCGTCTCCCTGAACAGTTGATGTTGAGATGTGTCTGTTACTTGAACTCCGTGAAGCATTTATTTGGGTTGCAATTTATGAGGCTGGTAACGCCAATGAATTTATCCTCTGCAGCAGAGGTATCTCTGGGTCTTCCTTTCCTGTTGCGGTCCTCATGAGATCCAGTTTCATCATAGCGCTTGATTGTTATTGCGACAGTACTTGAAGAAACGTTAAAAGTTATTGTAATTTTACACTTCATGATGACAGAAGTGAGTACTATGGGGTGATAGTCATTTAGTTCAGTTAGTTTTGCTTTCTTGGGCACAGGAACAATGGTGGATATCTTGAACAAGCGGGGACAGCAGATAGGGATAGGGAGAGATTTAATATGAATATACAGAATATAAAGTAAGACTATACTTTAAAAAACAAGTTTATTAATGGAATATTTCCACTGAAATAAGAAATGAGAACATGCATCGACATGAGTGTCACCTTGGCCTTTTCAGATGCTCATTCACTTATTTATCCTTGTATTGAGGGACTTATTTCTCCTTGAGGACCAGGTTTTTAAGATGGAACGCATACACAATCTCTAATGGGATTGTTTTCACCTGCCTAGCAGAAATCGCTGGTGTCCTTCACAGAAGAAAGAAGGCTCCCTCTGAAAATGTGACATGCTTAATCCAGACAATAAGGACAGTGGACTCTTAAGGCAGGGCAGGATAATATTCCTTTATACACCAATGATTATATGAAAGTGTTTTCTAGTATAAACAGCCAGGGAAAGGTAAAGATCAATAATCGGTTGTGGCTAGTGAGCAGCAGTAGCAGCAGGTCAGCCGAGTGCCTTATTTAACAGCAAGATGTGACCTATTGTGATCCCCACTCTTGCCATCCTGTCCATTTCTGTTTACGTTAATGCAACATTAGAAAATACGATTTTACTGTCATCACTATACTTTGGAGTCCGGGATCATGTTTTCCTTAGGTCTAAAAAGTGCCCATTGAAAAACCTCTGAAGGTCACTAAGGGATGTGGCATGGATTAGCTTACCATCTATTAGAAAGATTTGGACAGCACAAATAGGTTTTATCCCCAAAAACTCCCTAGTCCTTGCCAATAACAAGCACACACATAACAGGATGCAGCCACCACCATGCGTTATGATGTGTTGTGTTGGATGTGTTGTGGATGTGTTGTGTTGGATTTTCCCCACATATAATGATTTGTATTCAGGAAATAAAGTTAATTTCTTTACCACAGATTTTGCAGTTTTACTTTGGTGCCTTATTGCAAAGAGGATGCATGTTTTGGAATATATTTTCTGTACAAGCTTCCTTCTTTTACTTAATTTCACATCTAATGTATAATTAATAACTTCACCATGCTCAAAGGGATATTCAATATCTGCTTTTTATTTTTTTACCCATCTACCAATAGGTGCCCTTCTTAGCAGGGCCCTGGAAACCCTCCCTGCTCTTTGTGGTTGAGTCTGTGTTTGATATTCACTGCTCGACTGAGGAACCAATAACTTTATGTGTGGGGTACAGAGATGAGGTAGTCATTCAAAATCATGTTTAACAATATTATTGCACATAGAGTTAATCCATAGAATTTATTAAGCACATTTTTACTCCTAAAAGTATTTAGGCTTGCCATAACAAACGGGCTGAATTAATGAATGAATATGTAAAATTGTCAAAAAACATAATTCCACTTTGACATTATGGGGTATAGTGTGCAGGCCAGTCACAGAAAATCTCAATTTAATACATTTTAAATTAAGACTGTAACACAACTAACATTTTATTTAGAAAAAGTCAAGGGTTGCAAATACTTTTTGAAGGTACTGTATTGCTCATCGGGTTCCTGGGTCATTGGGTAGCCATGGCAAATCTCTTAGTCCAGGCTGTATCCTGTACGTGAGAATAAAGAATGAATGACCAGTACAGATTATTATATTTTCAAAGCTGAGCCCTAAGGGTGCAATGTTGTAAGCACTGTTAGAATGTCTGGAACTCATTGCTGAGGACATCTAGGACAAAATACTTCATTGTTTTAAATAACAGTAAAATAGGGTGATATAGGCTACTGTATAACTTAATTCAGAAAACAACCACCAACAATGAACTATAGTTCACGCCAGATGACTGTTTTCTTGAACGGACCATGGTGTTGTGTCACATTCAAAGCAGACTAGAGGTTGCCTCAATGCTGTTGAAGAAACAGGACCAATTAATGCCCGTGGAGCATTATGGCCAGCTTGTAGGATCAAGGAGAGGAAAACAATGCATATATTAAGGTTTTTGGTTACATAAGTAAAGTTTATTTGACCTAATCACATTGTTTATGATGTCTACAGAAACAAATCAAATCAAATTGTATTTGTCACATACAAATGGTTAGCAGATGTTAATGCGAGTGTAGCGAAATGCTTGTGCTTCTAGTTCCGACAATGCAGTAATAACCAACAAGTAATCTAACCAACAATTCCAAAACTACTGTCTTATACACAGTGTAAGGGGATAAAGAATATGTACATAAAGATATATGAATGAGTGATGGTACAGAGCAGCATAGGCAAGATACAGTAGATGGTATCGAGTGGAGTATACACATATGAGATGAGTATGTAAATAAAGTGGCATAGTTAAAGTGGCTAGTGATACATGTATTACATAAGGATGCAGTAGATGATATAGAGTACAGTATATACGTATGCATATGAGATGAATAATGTAGGGTATGTAACATTATATTAGGTAGCATTGTTTAAAGTGGCTAGTGATCTATTTTACATCATTTCCCATCAATTCCCATTATTAAAGTGGCTGGAGTTGAGTCAGTGTCAGTGTGTTGGCAAAACAGCAAATGAGGACAATATGAATGCTGTTCTTGTTTATATAAAAGCACTTTACGAGTCTCTTAGAGAAGTCTGGATACAGTTACTGTTATTAGGATGGGTCCTAAGAGCCTCTATTAAATATACTTAACATTTGTTAATGTTTTGGACATTGTGTGTTGTTGTACATTATGGGTTTCTTATTTCATTAACATTATTTATTTATTAAATATACTGAACAGAAATATAAAGGCAACATGCAACAATTTCAGTTCATATAATGAAATCAGTCAATTGAAGTGAATGCATTTGGCCCTAATCTATGGATTTCACATGACTGGGAATACATCTGTTGGTCACAGATACCTTCAAAAAAAGGTAGGGGCACGGATCAGAAACTGTCTGGTGTGACCACCATTTGCCTCATGCAGTGTCACTTCTCCTTCGCATAGTTGTTCAAGCTGTTGATTGTGGCCTGTGAAATGTTGTCCCACTCCTCTTCAATGGCTGAGTGAAGTTGCTGGATATTGGCGAGAACCAGAACACACTGTCACGCATGTCGATCCAGAGCATCCCAAACATGCTCAACGGGTGACAGGTCTGAGTATGCAGGCCATGGAAGAACTGGGACATTTTCAGCTTCCGGGAATTATGTACAGATCATTGGGACATGGGGCCATGCATTATCAAGCTGAAACACGAGGTGATGGTGGCGGAGGAATGGCACCACAATGGGCATCAGGATCTGTGCATTCAAATTTCCATCGATAAAATGCAATTGTGTTCGTTATCCATAGATTAAACCTGCCCATACCATAACCACACCGCCACCATGGGGCACTCTGTTCACAACATTGACATCTGCAAACCGGTAGCCCACACTCACCATACACTTGGTCTAAGGTTGTGAGGCTGGTTGGACGTACAGCTAAATTCTCTAAATCAACGTAGGATGCGGCTTATGGTAGAGAAATTAACATTCAATTCTCTGGCAACATCTCTGGTGAACATTCCTGCAGTCAGCATGCCAATTGCACGCTCCCCTAAAACTTGAAACATCTGTGGCATTTTGTTGTGTGACATAACTGTCACGTTGGTAACAATGTTTCAGGAGACAAGCACAGGGATGCGTAATAGGGTTTTTATTATACCCCAAATTACGCTGTGCCGTGTAAGGGCATGGGAACGAAGACCAAACACACAGGATTGACACCCAAACAAAAGAGTGAGGAGTACCTCAAATAAATAGACACGTGCACAATTATTAACACACGGGACGAGACCCGTAATCATCTGCGCAATCCACGAGGCACGAAAGCCAAAACACACAGCACAGGTACTCACACGCACCAACGGACATTAAAACAATAAACGAGAGCCCAGCAAAATTATACAAATACTAATAAGTGGGAATAGGGGACAGGTGTGCGTAATGAAAGTTCTGGAGGGATGCCCCCAGCACAAGGTGCACCTGTGTAATGATCATGCTGTTTAATCAGCTTTTGGATATGCCACACCTGTCAGTTGGATGGATTATCTTGGCAAAGGAGAAATGCACACTAACAGGGATGCAAACAAATTTGTTCACAAAATTTGAGCGAAATAAGCTTTTTGTGCGTATGGAACATTTCGGTGTCCTTTTATTTCAAATCATGATACCTGGGACAAACACTTTACAAGTTGCATTTATATTTTTGTTCAGTGCAGATTCTACTATAATGGATGGTGATGCTTGCAGTATTTTTCATGTTAAATCCTTGACGTGTAGGTCTATTCTGTGTGTGTTTATCTCTCGGAGTTCTAGTTTTGATGTTTAAAAAAACACTACGACAAATGCCCACATGTGCAGCTAGCACCTGCAAATAAATTAAGATTGGGATCCATCCATCTCCACACGCCTGCTTATGTTTTTAAATGCATTCCTCCATATCTCAGGAGTAACGTTTGAGAGGGTGAGGGGTGGATTTAGGGCTGCCGGCTGCTTTAGAGGTGTGGAGTGGAGATGGAGCATATTGGCTGCTTCACTTTGCATTTTCAATTGCAACCAGTGGCAAAATACCTAAAAACGGAATATTAATGTATGCTAATAATTGGCTGAATCAGCGTATTTTACAGGGTTTTGCTTTGATGCCATATGGCACAAACATCAGCATTTTCCCCTCTAAATGTATGTGGAACCTCCTCCATCCCCCCACACATGTATAAAACAGTTACCATATTCACTCAATAGCAAATACTGCAATGCAATCTGCTTTTCTAACACGAACTGGGATATTGAAGTATCTACATGATCTCAATGCATTCACTCATGTTCATATGGATAAACTATACAATATATCAGTGATGTTGTATTACAGTATATCATTTGGTATGTCATGCAGGCCAATTAATACTTTTATGCTTGAACTCATTTGTTCAAGCATGCATTTTTATAATGACACATTTTCATGGAGTAGAGAAATACATCAGACCTATTTGAAAATACAGTGCCTTGCGAAAGTATTCGGCCTCCTTGAACTTTGCGACCTTTTGCCACATTTCAGGCTTCAAACATAACGATATAATACTGTATTTTTTTGTGAAGAATCAACAACAAGTGGGACACAATCATGAAGTGGAACGACATTTATTGGATGTTTCAAACTTTTTAAACAAATCAAAAACTGAAAAATTGGGCGTGCAAAATTATTCAGCCCCTTTACTTTCAGTGCAGCAAACTCTCTCCAGAAGTTCAGTGAGGATCTCTGAATGATCCAATGTTGACCTAAATGACTAATGATGATAAATACAATCCACCTGTGTGTATTCAAGTCTCTGTATAAATGCACCTGCACTGTGATAGTCTCAGAGGTCCGTTAAAAGCGCAGAGAGCATCATGAAGAACAAGGAACACACCAGGCAGGTCCGAGATTCTGTTGTGAAGAAGTTTAAAGCCGGATTTGGATACAAAAGATTTCGCAAGCTTTAAACATCCCAAGGAGCACTGTGCAAGCGATAATATTGAAATGGAAGGAGTATCAGACCACTGCAAATCTACCAAGACCTGGTCGTCCCTCTAAACTTTCAGCTCATACAAGGAGAAGACTGATCAGAGATGCAGCCAAGAGGCCCATGATCACTCTGGATGAACTGCAGAGATCTACAGCTGAAGTGGGAGACTCTGTCCATAGGACAACAATCAGTCGTATATTGCACAAATCTGGCCTTTATGGAAGAGTGGCAAGAAGAAAGCCATTTCTTAAAGATATCCATAAAAAGTTTTGTTTAAAGTTTGCCACAAGCCACCTGGGAGACACACCAAACATGTGGAAGAAGGTGTTCTGGTCAGATGAAACCAAAATTGAACTTTTTGGCAACAATGCAAAACGTTATGTTTGGCGTAAAAGCAACACAACTCATCACCCTGAACACATCATCTCCACTGTCAAACATGGTGGTGGCAGCATCATGGTTTGGGCCTGCTTTTCTTCAGCAGGGACAGGGAAGATGGTTAAAATTGATGGGAAGATGGATGGAGCCAAATACAGGAACATTCTGGAAGAAAAGCTGATGGAGTCTGCAAAAGACCTGAGACTGGGACGGAGATTTGTCTTCCAACAAGACAATGATCCAAAACATAAAACAAAATCTACAATGGAATGGTTCAAAAATAAACATATACAGGTGTTAGAATGGCCAAGTCAAAGTCCAGACCTGAATCCAATCGAGAATCTGTGGAAAGAACTGAAAACTGCTGTTCACAAATGTTCTCCATCCAACCTCACTGAGCTCGAGCTGTTTTGTAAGGAGGAATGGGAATAAATGTCAGTCTCTCGAAGTGCAAAACTGATAGAGACGTACCCCAAGCGACTTACAGCTGTAATCACAGAAAAGGTGGCGCTACAAAACATCTGCATGAATGTTTCAGAGAGCTACTTTGATTTACAGTACCACCATAGTGTTAACCGAGATAAGCAGTATTCTATTACTGCCATGTAGAGAGAGTGTTCTTACCACAGCCTGAGTTCAACCCACTGTGGTTGTTTACAGCTGTGTGTCAGGAGAGGGCAGTCGTAGGGATAATACATGCAATGAAGATGTCGATAGTCAGTCTTTCAAATGTAAAACAATAATTTTTATCATTAACCTCTCAAGCAAGGAGTCAAGGAGTCACCTTGAGGGAACCCGTGACGAGTTCTCTCAAGGGGCAGACTGTTGCTGACCACTGCATTGTTCGCTTAACATTAGACCAGGCGAAGTAAACAAATCCATACAGTCTTTGCATAGCATGTAAAACCGCATCTCCTTCAATGCAATGCAGATTACATTCAAATGTTAAGTGGTCGGGTGGCACAGCCAGGGCTGGGGCTGTGTGATCTCATATGGAGTGGAGGCAGTTAAGGGTTGTGTCTCAGAGAGTTTGAGTTTGCTATTGATGCCTTGAAGTTGGGCCTGACTGCCTCAGAAGAGCCACCAGCAAAGTCATTGTAATAATTCCCTGGAGTGTGACAACTATGCCCTTGACACTGGTAACTCTATGATTAATATGCTTTAATACTTAACACAAATTATAACTCATTCAGCCACAATATCCTATTTGTCGCAGGGTAAAACTTAATTCAAGAATAAGCACCAACATCCCTGAACATTCCGCAATGCCTTTATCTTAAAAAGCGCGCCGAGAGAATACGAGGTCTCGTCTGTCTTCTGCTTCCTGATCTGTTGCCCTCCTATTTAATTACATTCATTTAGCACCTCTGCTGCTAGGCTGTACAAGGTTTAGTAAAATGAGAATCAAACACATCTGGGTTGGAGACATCTCCCCTCCCGGGAACCTGACTGACAAAGATTGAGCCGATGTCCTTCCTTGAAGACAAGAGGCTGTTATACTAATTTCGAACACAAATTGCTAGAAACACGCCGAGGTAATACACACACACACACACACACACACACACACACACACACACACACACACACACACACACACACACACACACACACACACACACACACACACACACACACACACACACACACACACACACACACACACACACACACACACACACACACACACACACACACACACACACACCGACAGGAACACATGTGCGTTGAAGCTTTAGGAGCTTTTCGGCGGAAAGTAGGGGATATGCAGACCTGAGATAAATAAACAGGCATGCCACTATCCATCTAGCTCAAACTGAGGACCTGTCCATCATCTTTATGTCACTGAGTGTGGAAATGTCTCCACTCCTCACAGTTAATCTGGTATTGGGAGGAAAGGAGAGAACCAAAGTGAGTTTATAGTAACCTGAGCTTAAGAGGTGTACAGTACATCTTCAAAACACATCTCGTGTGTTTTAGGGGGTTTTCATGGTTAGCATGCTGTGACTGAATTGATTTATAGACTTGAATTCATATTTGTTAGCGTAGGTTGGATTCAGAGACTTTCATTTTTATTTTCCATGCCAATGTGGCATTATATCTTCCCTGGTAGACGATTCTGACATTCAGTGCTGCACAGTTACTCATCTGCTCTGAATTTGAGTTTTGGATTGATGCTCAATTCGTTCCAGGTAATGTTTAAGCCTTTAAGTTTCAAAGGTCACTTAGCAGCCCTACTTAATTAATGAAATGAGTTTGGAGCTGCTTCCTTGCCTCTGGGCCATACTGCGAGTGGGGTGGAGATGTATGTGCTGTGCAGCACCTTAAGATTACGGGATGAGAAAGTATGCAGAAATAAGATTCATTGCCATTTCTCCAAGTGAGAAAACAAGTCTGCCTGCTGCTCGCATAATGTTGTTGTTGCTGATACCTGGTTAAAATGGAAATCAATTCCTCATCCAAGTGTTAAAGCTTTTGGGTTTTGCTATTTTTTATGCATGTGTATTTTTTTTCTAAACATTTACACCTTTTCTCATTAATTGGGAGTATTCTTCCCAGGCATGAAAATGGTTCTAAAGCTGGGTTTTTGGACCATATTGTCACATACATAAACAAAGCCACCTGTTAACAGTAAGAACCTGTTGCATATTTTCATGCTAGAATGGTTATTAGGAAGTACAAGTACAGCCAGTTCTATGATTCTAGACCAGCCTTTTATCTGCTTGTTATTTCAGCACTACATTCAAGTTGTGGAAAATGTGCTGTAAATTCTTAATGTCACACATATACCTTTGTCAAAGCATGACATGCATCTTTGATACAGGGTTGTTGTTTTGTATTGAGGCATGACTGTGATGTTTACATGGGCAATGTGATCTCAGTAACCAGGTTAAGATAGAATGACCTTGCAGTAACTTGTATAGTACTCAGTAGTATAGTAGGAATGACCTATATTTAAAATGATGGGAGATTTACTGAAAGAGTTGACATTAACATCGCTGTCTTCACTGGTTCCTCCTCATGTCCCTTTGACAGTAGGATCTATGGTAAAAAAAGAAGTTATTAAACCTGGAAAGGACAGCCAGCATCGTGCAGGACCTTGGGTCAATACAGATTAGTCGGTTGTGGTTTGCCTTGTTGGCCTCCTTGCTTCACTTTCAAGTGTACAGTATAAGCTCCATTGTTGTTTTGTTTCCTGTGTCATACTCAGTTTATTATTGGACGAAATACTAATCTGTTTATGTCCCTTTCCTACTGTGTTGTGATGTTTCTGTGTGGAGCCCTAACTGATGAAAAGACCACATGTCATGGTCTTTTGATTGGATTATAGGGTAAATACCGCATTCATGTAATCATCTTTATAAAACAGATATGAAGTCTAGACCCCATGCCTTGCTTACATGAATGATCACAACATGAAGGTAAATTTGATCCTACTGTATGCTATTTTTGTTTTAATTGACTGACGATCGCTTGCTTTCTAGAATGTTTAATTATTATCACACTCATCTTCATTAGTCATGGTAGATAAGTCATTTCAGGACATTGGGCATAATGCACTGCACTAAATGAAGTGTCTAATGTTTAATATGAAAGCCAACTGGAATGCATAGTTTCACAATATGGTGTACAGTAGGTACTATATTTTCTGAACTGAAGTTGTGGCACAGTGGTTAAGGGCACTGTACTGCTCTGTCATAACCGGCCGCGACCGGGAGGTGCGTGGGGCGACGCACAATTGACCTAGCGTCATCCGGGTTAGGGAGGGTTTGGCCGGTAGAGATATCCTTGTCTCATTCGCACCAGCGACTCCTGTAGTGGGTTGGGCGCAGTGCACGCTAACCAAGGTTGCCATGTGCCCAGTGTTTCCTCCGACACATTGGTGCGGCTGGCTTCCGGGTTGGATGCACGCTGTGTTAAGAAGCAGTGCGGCTTGGTTGGGTTGTGTATCGGAGGACGCATGACTTTCAACCTTCGTCTCTCCCGAGCCCGTACGGGAGTTGTAGTGATGAAACAAGATAGTAGCTACTAAAAAACAATTGGATACCACGAAATTGGGGAGAAATTTGTGGTAAAATTCAACAACAAAAAAAGAAGAAAGAAAAAAAGAAGTTGTGGCACAGTACTGTGTCCTTCTACTAGCAGCAACGGAAGTGTATCAAGGACACAAAACAGCAAGAACTACTAAAACTGCTGCTGTTAAATATTGATTCCTGTCTTCTGTTTCTTGGAGTAGAAACAGTGATCTGTCTGAGTTTCTCATTTTGAAATCTGCCCAAACAAAAGCATTGATTGTCAGAACTAACAAACACCCAAGGTTCAAAACTACAATGAGGATTAAAAATAAACTCTCTCACAGAAGGTGAAAATTCTATAGTTTTTCTGCCTTTTCAGGCTTTCAGCACTTTGCTTGCTCAGTCTCTGTGAACTAATATCTTTCTGCAGAGTTATAAAAAAACAAGTTCATTTTGCCAACATGATATCCCAGCATCACCCACACAGAAACACAAACACTGGCACATACACTCACAGTACATATCCTCATACACTCACAGTACATATCCTCATCCACACATGCACTTCCGTATACATTCCGTATACATTCATTTTTAAGAGGCCAGTAAAAAACAATGTTATTATTGCTGAATAATTTATACAAATATAAAGAAGGTTTCCTTGACCTAGTAGCTATCAGTAACCCTGTAGCGCTATCCATGCACGCTTACTTCTAGAAATATGAGACTGGGTGTAGGAAACTGGTTGAGCCAGGCAAGTTAAAAGATGAAGAAAGAATGCTCCTTTTAATATTTACAAGGTGAAACAGACTTGTTAGCAAACACTGCATTAGAGGGATTTACAGCCTTTACATTAGAGCTCAATCAATGAAGGACTGCAAATCTAAATCACTCCTGATAGAAATTGCAGACTAATGAATATTATAGGACATTAGTCTTGCATTCTAATGTATGTGTTTACATTATCCTCACTGCTCTATGGGGCAAACACACTGATTCAAACCCAGATCTGATTATGTGGAATACTAGTCCCATGTTAGGAAGGAAGCCAGAAGGGAAAGCAGCACTTTTTTTGTGGATGTCTGTGTTATCCTTGGCCAGTGCAGCCAAAGCTGGTCCTCTTTTAATTCTAATTAGAGGAGCTGCCTTTCTGCCTGCCTCCCCTCCCATGGAAGTCCCTGTTCCCAGAGATTTGAGGGAGCTAATTCTCCCAGCCGGACCTGCTCCGGCACAGGCTCCGACACAGGCACTGAGACAGCCAGGCAGGCAGAGAGAAAGAGACAGAGGAGAAAGAGAGTGGGAGCTGGAGGGAGGAGTCTTATTGTGGAGCCTTACTAGGCGCCTCTACTGGGTGAGTGATTGGGCGAGAGAGTGAGAGAGAGAGAGCGTGAGAGAGAGGGAGAGAAGGGAGGGGTACGAGTAGAGACACTGGAACGGCAGTGAGACCGAGCGAGTTTACGAGCGACAGAACACGAGAGAGCTCACACTGAGAGAGTCTACACATCAACAGGAGAGCAAAGCAAAGCTGACCACTGTCCACAAGAGTGACATAGAGAGAAGGAGCGAGAGAAGAAGAAAAGGAGGAGAAGAAGAGAGGGAAAAAGGAAAGAAGAGTTAAAGCTATATCCCTGGCACAAGGGAGATCATTGAGGGACTGTAGCACTCATCCAGAAGTGCACAGAAGAGCACTGTTGTGTGTGTGTGTGCCAACATCAATTTCACACACTCGTCCACTGTGTTTCAGAGGTTCACCCTCTTCCTCTCCAGTCATGATCCCCTGGGTCGTTGTGTTCCTGTGGATCTCCGCAAATGGTAAGTCAACTGGCTATGGTCCTCTTATCCACTGCATTTGTCTAGCATCTTTCTGTTATTATCTGTTAGTTGGTGACTGCATGTGAATCTTGAGCATTTCATCTGAAGTAGTCTTTGGTGTAAGCTGTCAGACCTGATGCTGTCAGATGTATCTCATTTTGCCTCAATGATATGTCCCTGTGCTATATGGGGAAGAAACTGGTGGATAATAACGGAATACTTGTGTTTATAGCTGTTAACATTTGTAGCCGGTGCTATCCTATCTCAGGAATTCATCATGGCTTGTGCCGATTCAGACTGAATAACCTCATCAGACAAGCTCCTCTGAGTGTTCACATCCCAGCTTGGCGAAGCGTTCGCTCCCTGTGACTCACATTATTTTGAACCTGCGACCATGTCTTTGCTGGGGATGTGCCGGGGGTTGGTCAAGACCACAGAGGACCACAGAGAATATAGAGCACTCTGAACAACACAATCGCCTTGGACTAAATATCCAGGTGATTTCATTCTTAGACAGTGTATTAGAAATGAAGATGGATGGATTGGTTGTTTCCCCAACTTGCCAGCAGGTGGTTGTCTTTGGAAAACAATGTAACTCTCGCTGTCAGTAATCTGTGAGAATTCTGTAAATTTCACTATGTCGGGTGGGTGAGATGTGGCTGGTCTGAGGGCAGGTAGAGAGTAGATGGAGTGTGTTTGTTCTTCCGTGGCCACTAAGCGAGTAAAGGGAGTGTGTTTACTCCTCTGTGGTAACTAAGAGTGGGGAGAGTGTGTGTCAGTCTACTCACAGGAAGAAGGGGAGGAACAAACTCCTCAGTGAATTTCTTAAAAATACAAATAACCAAAAATTAAAAACGTTATCCATTTTAAATTAAACTCTAAATATATTCACATGTCACCAAATAATTGATTAAAACAATGTTTTGCAATGAAGGTCTACAGTAGCTTGACCAGCTCTCTGTAGGGTAGCACCATGGTGTAGCCAAAGGACAGCTAGCTTTTGTCCTCCTCTGGGTACATTAACTTCAGGACAAAACCGAGGAGGTTCATGGTTCTCAGTCCTTTCCATAAACTTACACAGTAATTATGACAGCTTCCGGAGGACGTCCTCCAACCTATCAGAGCTCTTGCAGCTTGAAGTGACATGTTGTCCACCAAATCAAAATATCAGAGAGTGAATCTAGAACTGAAAGCATAAGCTACAGCTAGCACTGCAGTGCATAAAATGTTGTGAGTAGTTGACTTAAAGAGGTAGAAATACAGTAGTTGAACAGTTTTGAAAAAATTATTTTATTTTCAAATTAGGGAGAAGCGCGCGAGAGAGAGCTAGCTATATTTGGTTGCACATTTCTTTTACTTTCACCTTCACTAGCTAGCTAGTTTCGACTACTTGAACATCCGGCTCAAACAGAGAGGGATGTTATGTTAGCTAGCTGCCTATGGCTATCCAACACTGGAACTCTTCCAAGTCAAGGTAAGCTTTTGGTTTTATAAATGTATTGCCACTGGGGCCCACCGGTGTAACTGCTAAACTGCTTTCTGGATGTACTGCATGACTGTAACTAGCAGGTTTACTAACGTGTTAGTTCTAGTAACTGACTATGACGTGACAACGATGTAGCTGTGTGTAGCAGTTATAGCGGTCATGATATGAAGGTTTGGCTTGGAAAGGTTATTTTTCCTGGTCACAGACAGCTGATGTGTTGTGCGCTGAAGTCCACAAGCGATGGAAAAATGTGAGAGGAGGAGAGCGTGTAGACAGTTGCGAGAAGATTTATATATACAACAAGCAAATTGATCACGCTGCTATGAAATTGAATTGTGTTTGTGAGTGATCGTTCTGACTATTCAGAATATATTCTTTTTTTTTCCAGACGTTTCTTAAATGGAATCAAACTGAACGAAACGGGTATAAAAATACCTGAATTTGTTCAATAGAAAATCACATTTGCAACTGTTTCTCCCTAG